>NC_041389.1:671353952-671364665 GCF_002162155.2 Triticum dicoccoides | reverse complement strand
TTGTGTTTCTTCTTTCGCAGGGGGGCAGCGATTTGTTCGTTTTGATTTCGTGTGCCACATGTGTCGGAAATATGCCCTAGAGGCAATAATAAAATGATTATTATTATATTTCCTTGTTCATGATAATTGTATATTATTCATGCTATAATTGTGTTATCTGGAATCGTAATACATGTGTGAATACATAGACCACAACATGTCCCTAGTGAGCCTCTAGTTGACTAGCTCGTTGATCAACAGATAGTCATGGTTTCCTGACTATGGACATTGGATGTCATTGATAACGGGATCACATCATTAGGAGAATGATGTGATTGACAAGACCCAATCCTAAGCATAGCACAAGATCGTGTAGTTCGTTTGCTAGAACTTTTCTAATGTCAAGTATCATTTCCTTAGACCATGAGATCGTGTAACTCCCGGATACCGTAGGAGTGCTTTGGGTGTACCAAACGTCAGAACGTAACTGGGTGGCTATAAAGGTATACTACAGGTATCTCCGAAAGTGTCTGTTGGGTTGACATGGATCGAGACTGGGATTTGTCACTCCTATGACGGAGAGGTATCTCTGGGCCCACTCGGTAATGCATCATCATAATGAGCTCAATGTGACCAAGTGGTTGGTCATGGGATCATGCATTACAGTACGAGTAAAGTGACTTGCCGGTAACAAGATTGAATGAGGTATTGGGATACCGATGATCGAATCTCGGGCAAGTAACGTATCGATTGACAAAGGGAATTGTATACGGGATTACTTGAATCCTCGACATCGTGGTTCATTCGATGAGACCATCGTGGAACATGTGGGAGCCAACATGAGTACCTAGATCCCGCTATTGGTTATTGGCCAGAGAGCTGTCTCGGTCATGTCTGCGTGATTCCCGAACCCGTAGGGTCTACACACTTAAGGTTCGGTGACGCTAGGGTTGTAGAGATATTAGTATGCGGTAACCCAAAAGTTGTTCAGAGTCCCAGATGAGATCCTGGACGTCACGAGGAGTTCCGGAATGGTCCAGAGGTAAAGATTTGTATATAGGAAGTCCAGTTTGGCCACCGAGAAAGTTTCGGGGGTCATTGGTATTGTATCGGGACCACTGGAAGGGTCCCGGGGGTCCACCGGGTGGGGCCACCTATTCCGGAGGGCCCCATTCTCCCAACCGTACGTGTGTTGAACGCGGAGGTGCCGTCCGTTTGGCACTAGGATCTTCGGTGATTTGGATCACGACGAGTACGACTCCATCAACCCCGTTCTCTTGAACGCTTCCGCTCACGATCTACAAGGGTATGTAGATGCACTCCTCTCTCTTGTTGCTAGATGACTCCATAGATTGATCTTGGTGAAGCATAGAAATTTTTTATTTTCTGCTACGTTCCCCAACAGTGGCATCATGAGCTAGGTCTATGCGTAGTTTCTATGCACGAGTAGAACACAATTTTGTTGTGGGCGTAGATGTTGTCAATTTACTTGCCACTACTAGTCTGATCTTGTTTCGGCGGCATCGTGGGATGAAGCGGCCCGGACCGACCTTACACGTACGCTTACGTGAGAAAGGTTCCACCGACTAACATGCACTAGTTGCATAAGGTGGCTAGCGGGTGTCTGTCTCTCCCACTTTAGTCGGATCAGATTCGATGAAAAGGGTCCTTATGAAGAGTAAATAGAAATTGGCATATCACATTGTGGTTTTGACGTAGGTAAGAAACGTTCTTGCTAGAACCCTATTGCAGCCACGTAAAAACATGCAACAACAATTAGAGGACGTCTAACTTGTTTTTGCAGCATATGCCTTGTGACATGATATGGCCAAAAGGATGTGATGAATGATATATATATGTGATGTATGAGATTGATCATGTTCTTGTAATAGAAATCACGACTTGCATGTCGATGATTATGACAACCGGCAGGAGCCACATGAGTTGTCTTAATTATTGTACGACTTGCGTGTCATTGAATAAACACCATGTAATTACTTTACTTTATTGCTAAACTGTTAGCCATAGTAGTAGAAGTAATCGTTGGCCTGACAACTTCATGAAGACACGATGATGGAGATCATGGTGTCATGCCGGTGACGATGATGATCATGGCGCCCCGAAGATGGAGATCAAAAGGAGCAAAATGATATTGGCCATATCATGTCACTATTTGATTGCATGTGATGTTTATTATGTTTTTGCATCTCATTTGCTTAGAACGACGGTAGTAAATAAGATGATCCCTCATAATGATTTCAAGAAAGTGTTCCCCCTAATTGTGCGCCGTTGCGAAAGTTCGTTGTTTCGAAGAACCACATGATGATCGGGTGTGATAGACTCTAACGTTCACATACAACGGGTGTAAAACAGATTTACACATGCAAAAACACTTAGGTTGACTTGACGAGCCTAGCATGTACAGACATGGCCTCGGAACACAAGAGACCGAAAGGTCGAACATGAGTCGTATAGAAGATACGATCAACATGAAGATGTTCACCGATGATGACTAGTCCGTCTCATGTGATGATCGGACACGGCCTAGTTCACTCGGATCATGGATCACTTGCATGACTAGAGGGATGTCTATCTGAGTGGGAGTTCATTAATAATTTGATTAGATGAACTTAATTATCATGAACTTAGTCTAAAAAACTTTTGCAATATGTCTTGTAGATCAAATGGCCCACGCTAATGTTGCCCTCAACTTCAACGCATTCCTAGAGAAAACCAAGCTGAAAGACGATGGCCGCAACTACACGGACTGGGTCCGGAACTTGAGGATCATCCTCATAGCTGCCAAAAGAGCATATGTCCTAGATTCACCGCTAGGTGAAGCACCCGGTTTCCCTGCAACTCAAGACGTTATGAATGCCTGGCAGTCGCGTGTTGATGACTACTCCCTCGTTCAGTGCGGCATGCTTTACAGCTTAGAATCGGGGCTCCAAAAGCGTTTTGAGCAACACAGAGCATATGAGATGTTCGAAGAGCTGAAAATGGTTTTCCAAGCTCATGCCTGGGTCGAGAGATATGGAGTCTCCGACAAGATCCAGATATAATGTTCATGCTCAACGCTGGCACCAAATAACAATTATTTAGGTCTAAAACTAATCCCGATGGTAGATGTAGAGGTAGCGTGCCGACCGCGATCACGTCGACTTTGGAACCATTTCCCACGCGCATTGTCACCTCGTCCTTAGCCAATCTTCGCTTAATTCGTAGTCCCTATTTCGAGTTGCAAATATTAGCAACAGAACCAGTATCAAATACCCAGGTGCTACTGCGAGCATTAGTAAGGTACACATCAATAACATGTATATCACATATACCTTTGTTCACTTTGCCATCCTTCTTATCCGCCAAATACTTGGGGCAGTTCCGCTTCCAGTGTCCAGTCTGCTTGCAGTAGAAGCACTCAGTTTCAGGCTTAGTTCCAGACTTGGGTTTCTTCTCTTGAGCAGCAACTTGCTTGTTGTTCTTTTTGAAGTTCCCCTTCTTCTTCCCTTTGCCCTTTTTCTTAAAAATGGTGGTCTTGTTAACCATCAACACTTGATGCTCCTTCTTGATTTCTACCTCCGCGGCTTTTAGCATCGCGAAGAGCTCGGGAATAGTCTTGTTCATCCCTTGCATATTATAGTTCATCATGAAGCTCTTGTAGCTTGGTGGCAGTGATTGAAGAATTCTGTCAATGACACTATCATCAGGAAGATTAACTCCCAGTTGAATCAAGTGATTATTATACCCAGACATTTTGAGTATATGTTCACTGACAGAACTATTCTCCTCCATCTTGCAGCTATAGAACTTATTGGAGACTTCATATCTCTCAATCCGGGCATTTGCTTGAAATATTAACTTCAACTCCTGGAACATCTCATATGCTCCATGACGCTCCAAACGTTGTTGAAGACCCGGTTCTAAGCCGTAAAGCATGGCACACTGAACTATCGAGTAGTCATCAGCTTTGCTCTGCCAGACGTTCTTAACGTCGTCAGTTGCATCAGCAGCAGGCCTGGCACCCAGCGGTGCTTCCAGGACGTAACTTTTCTGTGCAGCAATGAGGATAATCCTCAGGTTACGGACCCAGTCCGTGTAATTGCTACCATCATCTTTCAACTTTGCTTTCTCAAGGAACGCATTAAAATTCAACGGAACAACAGCACGAGCCATCTATCTACAAACAAACATAGACAAGCAAAATACTATTAGGTACTAAGTTCATTATAAATTTAAGTTCAATTAATCATATTACTTAAGAACTCCCACTTAGACAGACATCTCTCTAGTCATCTAAGTGATCACGTGATCCAAATCAACTAAACCATGTCCGATCATCACGTGAGATGGAGTAGTTTCAATGGTGAACATCACTATGTTGATCATATCTACTATATGATTCACGTTCGACCTTTCGGTCTCCGTGTTCCGAGGCCATATCTGTATATGCTAGGCTCGTCAAGTATGACCTAAGTATTCCGCGTGTGCAACTGTTTTGCACCCGTTGTATTTGAACGTAGATCCTATCACACCCGATCATCACGTGGTGTCTCAGCACGAAGAACTTTCGCAACGGTGCATACTCAGGGAGAACACTTCTTGATTATTAGTGAGAGATCATCTTAAAATGCTACCATCAATCAAAGCAAGATAAGATGCATAAAGGATAAACATCACATGCAATCAATATAAGTGATATGATATGGCCATCATCATCTTGTGCTTGTGATCTCCATCTTCGAAGCACCATCGTGATCACCATCGTCACCGGCGCGACACCTTGATCTCCATCGTAGCATCATTGTCGTTACGCCATCTATTGCTTCTACGACTATCGCTACCGCTTAGAGATAAAATAAAGCAATTACAGGGCGTTTGCATTTCATACAATAAAGCGACAACCATATGGCTCCTGCCAGTTGCCGATAACTTTGGTTACAAAACATTATCATCTCATACAATAAAATATAGCATCACGTCTTAACCATATCACATCACAACATGCCCTGCAAAAACAAGTTAGACGTCCTCTATTTTGTTGTTGCAAATTTTACGTGGCTGCTACGGGCTTTAGCAAGAACCGTTCTTACCTACGCATAAAAACCACAACGATAGTTCGTCAAGTTGGTGCTATTTTAACCTTCACAAGGACCGGGCGTAGCCACACTCGATTCAGCTAAAGTGAGAGAGAGAGACACCCGCCATCCACCTTTAAGCACGAGTGCTCGCAACGGTGAAACCAGTCTCGCGTAAGCATACGCGTAATGTCGGTCCGGGCCGCTTCATCTCACAATACCGCCGAACCAAAGTATGACATGCTGGTAAGCAGTATGACTTGTATCGCCCACAACTCACTTGTGTTCTACTCGTGCATATAACATCAACGCATAAAACCTAGGCTCTGATACCACTATTGGGGAACATAGTAATTTCAAAAAAATTCTTACGTACACGCAAGATCATGGTGATGGCATAGCAACGAGAGGAGAGAGTGTTGTCCACGTACCCTCGTAGACCATAAGCGGAAGCGTTATGACAACGCGGTTGATGTAGTCGTACGTCTTCACGATCCGACCGATCCAAGTACCGAGCGTACGGCACCTCCGAGTTCAGCACACGTTCAGCTCGATGACGATCCCCGGGCTCCGATCCAGCAAAGCTTCGGGGATGAGTTCCGTCAGCACGACGGCGTGGTGACGATGATGATGCTCTACCGGCGCAGGGCTTCGCCTAAACTCCGCGACGATATGACCGAGGTGGAATATGGTGGAGGGGGGCACCCCACACGGCTAAGGAATGATCCGTAGATTAACTTGTGTGTCTATGGGGTGCCCCCCGCCCCCGTATATAAAGGAGCCAGGGGGGAGGAGGCGGCCGGCCAAGGAGGGCGCTCCAAGGGGGGAGTCCTACTCCCACCGGGAGTAGGACTCCCTTCTTTCCTAGTTGGAATAGGAGAAGGGGGGAAAGAGGAGGAAGAGGGGAAGGAAAGGGGGGGCGCCGCCCCCTTCCCTTGTCCTATTCGGACTAGGAAGGGGAGGGGCGCGCGGCCCCCTCCTGCCTCCTTCCCTCTTCTCCCTCGAGGCCCATGTAGGCCCAATAACCCCCGGGGGGGTTCCGGTAACCTCCCGGTGCTCCGGTAAAATGCCAATTTCACCCGGAACGATTCCGATGTCCAAATATAGGCTTCCAATATATCGATCTTTATGTCTCGACCATTTTGAGACTCCTCGTTACGTCCGTGGTCACATCCGGGACTCCGAACAAACTTCGGTACATCAAAACTTATAAACTCATAATAAAATTGTCATCGTAACGTTAAGCGTGCAGACCCTACGGGTTCGAGAACTATGTAGACATGACCTAGAACTATTATCGGTCAATAACCAATAGCGGAACCTGGATGCCCATATTGGTTTCTACATATTCTACGAAGATCTTTATCGGTCAAACCGCATAACAACATACGTTGTTCCCTTTGTCATCGGTATGTTACTTGCCCGAGATTTGATCGTCGGTATCCAATACCTAGTTCAATCTCGTTACCAGCAAGTCTCTTTACTCGTTCCGTAATGCATCATTCCATAACCAACTCATTTGGTCACATTGCTTGCAAGGCTTATAAAGATGTGCATTACCGAGAGGGCCCAGAGATACCTCTCCGACAATCGGAGTGACAAAACCTAATCTCGAAATACGCCAACTCAACATGTACCTTTGGAGACACCTGTAGTACTCCTTTATAATCACCCAGTTACGTTGTGACGTTTGGTAGTACCCAAAGTGTTCCTCCGGTAAATGGGAGTTGCATATTTCTCATAGTTACAGGAACATGTATAAGTCATGAAGAAAGCAATAGCAATATACTAAACGATCAAGTGCTAGGCTAACGGAATGGGTCATGTCAATCACATCATTCTTCTAATGATGTGATCCCATTAATCAAATGACAACACATGTCTATGGTTAGGAAACATAACCATCTTTGATTAATGAGCTAGTTAAGTAGAGGCATACTAGTGACTATATGTTTGTCTATGTATTCACAGATGTATCATGTTTCCGGTTAATACAATTCTAGCATGAATAATAAACATTTATCATGATATGAGGAAATAAATAATAACTTTATTATTGCCTCTAGGGCATACTTCCTTCAAAAATACGTCAGGAATGGTTTTCACCATCCCCTGCATATTGTAGTTCATCACGAAGCTTTTGTAGCTAGATGGGAGCAACTGAAGGATTCTGTCAATGACCGCCTCATCAGGGAGGTTAATGTCCAGCTGAGACAAGCGGTTGTGCAACCCAGACATTTTGAATATGTGCTCGCTGACAGAACTATTCTCCTCCATCTTACAACTGTAGAACTTGTCGGAGACTTCATATCTCTCGACCCGGGCATGAGCTTGGAAAACCATTTTCAGCTCTTGGAACATCTCATATGCTCCGTGCTGCTTGAAACACTTTTGGAGCCCCAATTCTAAGCTGTAAAGCATGCCGCACTGAACCAGGGAGTAATCATCAACATGCGACTGCCAAGCATTCATAATGTCTTGGTTCGTTGGGACGGGTGCTTCACCTAGCGGTGCTTCTAGGACATATGCTTTCTTGGGAGCTATGAGGATGATCCTCAAGTTCCGGACCCAGTCCGTATAGTTGCTACCATCGTCTTTCAGCTTGGTTTTCTCTAGGAACGCGTTGAAGTTGAGGTTGACATGAGCGTGGGCCATTTGATCTACAGGACATTTTGCAAAAGTTTTAGACTAAGTTCATGATAATTAAGTTCATCTAATCAAATTATTTAATGAACTCCCACTTAGATAGACATCCCTCTAGTCATCTAAGTGACACATGATCCGAGTCAACTAGGCCGTGTCCGATCATCACGTGAGACGGACTAGTCATCATCGGTGAACATCTTCATGTTGATCGTATCTTCTATACGACTCATGTTTGACCTTTCGGTATCTTGTGTTCCGAGGCCATGTCTGTACATGCTAGGCTCAACAAGTCAACCTAAGCATTTTTGCATGTGTAAATCTGGCTTACACCTGTTGTATGTGAACGTTAGAATCTATCACACCCGATCATCACGTGGTGCTTCGAAACAACGAACTTTCGCAACGGCGCACAGTTAGGGGGAACACTTTCTTGAAATTATTATGAGGGGTCATCTTATTTACTATCGTCGTTCTAAGCAAATAAGATGCAAAAACATGATAAACATCACATGCAATCAAATAGTGACATGATATGGCCAATATCATTTTGCTCCTTTTGATCTCCATCTTCGGGGCGCCATGATCATCATCGTCACCGGCATGACACCATGATCTCCATCATCGTGTCTCCATGAAGTTGTCTCGCCAACTATTACTTCTACTACTATGGCTAACGGTTTAGCAATGAAGTAAAGTAATTACATCAGTGACACGCAGGTCATACAATAAATAAAGACAACTCCTATGGCTCCTGTCGGTTGTCATACTCATCGACATGTAAGTCGTGATTCTTATTACAAGAACATGATCAATCTCATACACCACATATATTTCATTCATCACATCCTTTTTGGCCATATCACATCACAAGGCATATGCTGCAAAAATAAGTTAGACGTCCTCTAATTGTTGTTGCATGTTTTTACGTGGCTGCTATAGGGTTCTAGCAAGAACGTTTCTTACCTACGCCAAAACCACAACGTGATATGCCAATTTCTATTTACCCTTCATAAGGACCCTTTTCATCAAATCCGATCCGACTAAGGTGGGAGAGACAGACACCCGCTAGCCACCTTATGCAACTAGTGCATATCAGTCGGTGGAAACTGTCTCACGTAAGCGTACGTGTAAGGTCGGTCCGGGCCGCTTCATCCCACGATGCCGCCGAAACAAGATAAGACTAGTAGTGGCAAGTAAATTGACAAAATCTACGCCCACAACGAAATTGTGTTCTACTCGTGCATAGAAACTACGCATAGACCAAGCTCATGATGCCACTGTTGGGGATCATTGCAGAAATTAAAAAATTCCTACGCATCACCAAGATCAATCTATGGAGTAACTAGCAACGAGAGAGGGGGGAGTGCATCTTCATACCCTTGAAGATCGCGAGACGGAAGCGTTACAAGAACGCGGATGAAGGAGTCATACTCGAAGCGATTCAGATCGCGGTGGATTCCGATCTTAGCGCCGAACAACGGCACCTCCGCGTTCAACACACGTGCAGCCCGGTGATGTCTCCCGCGCCTTGATCCAGCAAGGAGGAGGGAGAGGTTGAGGAAGAGGGCTCCAACAGCAACACGACAGCGTGGTGGTGATGGAGTGGTAGTACTCCGGCAGGGCTTCGCCAAGCTCTTACGGAGGAGGAGAGGTGTTGGGGAGGGGAGGGGCTGCGCCTTGGATGTGGTGCTGCAACCCTCCCCTCGCCCCTCTATTTATAGGAGAAGGGGGAAGGGGGCCGACCCCCTCTAGATGAGATCTAGAGGGGGGGGGGGGCGACGGCCAAGGGGAGGGGGCTTGCCCCCCAAGCAAGGGGGGTGCCCCCTTTAGGGTTCCCCCCCAACCCTAGGCGCATGGGCCCAAGGGGGGGTTGCGCCCAGCCCTCCAAGGGTTGGTTCCCTTCCCTCTACAGCCCATGAGGCCCTCTGGGAGAGGTGGCCCCTCCCGGTGGACCCCCGGAACCCCTCCGGTGGCCCCGGTACAATACCGGTATGCCCCCGAACATTTCCGGTGACCGTATGACAACTTCCCATATATAAATCTTCACCTCCGGACCATTCCGGAACTCCTCGTGACGTCCGGGATCTCATCCCGGACTCCGAACAACATTCGTTAATCACATACAAGTCTTCCTAATAACCCTAGCGTCATCGAACCTTAAGTGTGTAGACCCTACGGGTTCGGGAATCACGCAGACATGACCGTGACAGCTCTCCGGCCAATAACCAACAGTGGGATCTGGATACCCATGTTGGCTCCCACATGTTCCACGATGATCTCATCGGATGAACCACGATGTCGAGGATTCAAGTAATCCTGTATGCAATTCCCTTTGTCAATCAGTACGTTACTTGCCCGAGATTCGATCGTCGGTATCCCAATACCTCGTTCAATCTCGTTACCGGCAAGTCACTTTACTCGTTACATAATGCATGATCCCGTGACTAACCACTTAGTCACATTGAGCTCATTATGATGATGCATTACCGAGTGGGCACAGAGATACCTCTCCGTCATACGGAGTGACATATTCCAGTCTCGATTCATGCCAACCCAACAGACACTTTCGGAGATACCCGTAGTGCACCTTTATAGTCACCCAGTTACGTTGTGACGTTTGGAGCACCCAAAGCACTCCTACGGTATCCGGGAGTTACACAATCTCATGGTCTAAGAAACTGATACTTGACATTAGAAAAGCTTTAGCAAACGAACTACACGATCTTGTGGTATGCTTAGGATTGGGTCTTGTCCATCACATCATTCTCCTAATGATGTGATCTCGTTATCAATGACATCCAATGTCCATAGTCAGGAAACCATGACCATCTGTTGATCAACAAGCTAGTCAACTAGAGGCTCACTAGAGACATGTTGTGGTCTATGTATTCACACATGTATCACGGTTTCCGGTTAATACAATTATAGCATGAACAATAGGCAATTATAATGAACAAGGAAATATAATAATAATCATTTTATTATTGCCTCTAGGGCATATTTCCAACACACT
>NC_041389.1:671346624-671353666 GCF_002162155.2 Triticum dicoccoides | reverse complement strand
ATTAGCCCACTCATCCCTTGACCTAATGTTATTTTTTAAATTTGCCTTTTATTTCTTCTCCTCGTTTTTGAGCACTTTTCTCAACTTGAGTTTTGAATTTGCCTTTTATAGGAAGTGTTTCCTTTTAGTTTATTCTCTTCTTTGACTTCTTGACCAAGACTGGCTACTTGGACTTTCCTCAACTTGAGTTAACTTTGACAATTGGCCACACGGACTCCAACTAGGGCTGCAAACGAGTCGACCTTGAGCGAGTTGGACTAGGCTCAACTCAGCTTATACTAAAATTCGAGCGAGCTTAAAGTAAGCGAAGCTCAAGATCGAGCTATAGAAAGTTGCTCATGCTCAACTTATAACAATCTCGAGTCGATCTCGAGCTAGTTGAATAAGATGGTTTTCTTAATAATCTTATTCAATTTTCAAACAAGATATGCCACAACACAACATAAGAAACCACTATAAAATTTAACTTATTGAAGACTAGTACCTAATAGCAAGAGATCGTGGATGAACTAGAAAGATCGAAAAATGAAGGTGCCTCCACTATAAAACTTTGGCTAGGAATAACATGATATTTAACACACGGCAAACCTCGTACAATATTGAGGCTAAATTATCTTCGTGCTTAATTAAGCTTCCATGTTTGCTAGTATGTAAATTAGAGAAAAATCGTACACGGCATGTATGGCAATAAATTATAAATTTTTTAAATATATGTCAAGATTATTTCATATAATTATACTATATTGAGCTATCGAGCGAGCTAGTGTTGGCTCAAGATCAACTCGTTTCTCGATCAAGCTACCTAAAGTGTTTATACTCATCTCATTTCATTTCGAGTCAATGTGTTCATACTCAGCTCATTTCATTTCAAGTCAATCCAAAATTCAAGTCGATCTCGAGCGGCTCACATTTCGAGTCAATCCAAAACTCAAGTCGATCTCGAGCGGCTCACGAGCCTCAAGCTTTTCTTGCAGCCCTAGGCAGAACCCTTAGGTGAAGTTTGTTATTACCTCCAAGGAGAGATTTAGGCACTGTTCGTTTGGGTTTTTGCTTTTGCTTTTGCGGCTTTTTCACTTTGGCAAAAAAGCCATAAAAGCTCCTAAATAGGAGCTTTTTGCTTAGGCTTTTGGCTTTTGAATCAATATTGCTATATCTCTACTATTAAAAAAACGTAGTGTTCCCTCTCCCTTCTTACGTCTTTTCCTTTCGTCCGACTCTCCCTCCTCGCGTCATTCCTCCCATCCCAAATCATCGTTCCACCTTCCCAAAATCGTGGGTGATTAGCCCATCTCTGGTCCGCCTACCGTCGTCTCTCTTTGGTTGGTCTCCCGTTCTTACCAATTTATTTCCCGTCATCAACCCATCCATCGGCACGATCCCTCTCATCCGCTAGCTCCTTAATCGCCGTTGTAATTGTCGGTTCCCTTCTCGAAATCCCTCACGGGACATCTTCCCACCGACTCCATCTGCTTCCATCTTCCTGGTTGCTCCGTCTCCCCTCTGCCAACCCCCCAGCCTCACTACAGATTCAGATATGGCATTACGCTGGGAGAAGGCAGAGGTCCAGATGGAGTTGCGCCAGTTCCGCTGCTTCGTTGATGAGAAGACAGTGCTCGACGCCTCCGAGATCGACCACCTCCGCGTCCTCGCGTTCGCCGCGTTGCGGTACCTCGCCCACATCCGCTTCAGGCTCCGCGTCTACCAATAGACATGCCTCCGCCACGGCATCTGGCTCGATGACAGGGATGAAGACGAGGAGCAGGATCATGAGGATGATGATTACTACCCGGAGTTCCGATGCTACAACGAGGAGTACTATGAAGCGAGGAGGATTTCGTGGGTGATGTTATGGAGTGTCATATTGCCTCCTCGAGAAGAGACAAGATAGGGATGTATATGAATCGTCCCCAGGTTCCCACTTGTATGCAGTTGAGGCATTGCTATGCTTGGCTGGGCAAGAAACAATTGGATTTTGTGCTGATGAGGTGTTACATCAGGAGTCTGTGGAAAAACGCAGATGAGCCATTGCTGGACTTGTCAGGACTTTCTCCAAGGCCGTGTTTTTTAAGGTATGGTGATCTTTTGTGCTGATATGAAACTTATGTTGGCAGGGAATGCATCCTTCGGTTGTTACCTTGAGGAATTGTTACTGTGTCATCGATATTGCTTATTGGGGCTCATAGGTTTAAGCATTAGAAAATTTATGAAACAGAAGCATTGGTGGTTCATTAAATTTTTTATATGGGCCATTTGTGCAGATTCGTTGTTGTTGAATGTTGCCACATAATTTGTTTCTATTAATGCCCTGACCTAGCCTTGGTTGGAGCTGATTTTGTTACATGCATGGAGATGAGGCGTGGTACATTCTGTCATCAGTTACTTAAAACAGATCCGACTTCCATCGAGCAGTGTCTGTGATGAATCCTTTCAACCTTGCTTCCTATTTTGTTAGGTGCAGATTTTTCGAGATATCTCGTCCTAACATGTCTCTGTTTTTGTTTTATCAGATATCACCATCTTAACATATCTCCTCCTATTTAGGATAGGAGGGCAGCTTCATAGGGGGGTGAACAAGCAAGGTAATGCTGTTGCGTCTATTTTTTGTAGATTGTTTCAGAGAAGTCACATCAATTTCTCTCGATATTTGTCTATTTGCATTGAATTTAGTCAAAGGCCGCTTCTGTTAAGACTGATCTAGAACTGGTTGAGCATTGCCAACATTGCACAGTTGTATGTCATTTAGGGCTTTCTCAATGTCGTATCATAGTTGTCTCGTGTCTCTGAATATACTGATTTCACAAGGTAATAAATTTTACAAAATTACTTATCATACTTAGAATGAAAAGTTAAATCAAGCATGTTTTCATGTATTAAGTTCAAAATCATGTTGTCGGTTTCTTCAATTTCTAAGTTGCAAGCTCTTTTTATCCAATTATTGGGGAAGTATTTAGTTGTGCTCGATTTTCGTATTTTACACACCTTTGGTCATCATGGTAATACATATTTTGTCGCATTGCATGTACATTCAACTGTGATATCAAATGAACATTCATTTATTGATCGATACAATCACTAAATTGTGATTATCTAATTCATATTGCCCATAGCAACGCACGGGCATTGTCCTAGTGCTGGTATAAGCCAAAAGCCAAAGCAAAAAAACACCTATTTAGGAGCATTTTTGGCTTTTTTGCCGAAGTGGAAAAGCTCCAAAAGTAGAAGCAAAAGTCCAAACGAACAGAGCCTTAGGAGTATTGCCAGAATTCAGGAAAGGGTACTGAGATTTATTGCCCCCCTGGAGTTATGGATAACG
The DNA here is from genome assembly GCF_002162155.2 of Triticum dicoccoides. NCBI lineage: Eukaryota > Viridiplantae > Streptophyta > Magnoliopsida > Poales > Poaceae > Triticum > Triticum dicoccoides. Next base: position 671,350,353 of record NC_041389.1, on the reverse strand, counting down.
GATGTAAGTTTGGGACCTTGCTTATTCTTATTCAGGTTCTTTTCTCTCAGAAAATTTATGAACATATTCAACAAGTAATAAATAAATAAAATAAGGGGAATCAGAATACGAAGAACTAAGGCAAAATGATGGACTGCAAACTATTCTACAAATATAACTTATTTCTTTCCAAAACTTCATAACATCAGCAGAGTAACCCCTTTCCAGCAGTATCCAGTATTTCCAAGTGAAAATAGTACAAACAGCAGGAAAGCAATGTCCCCTTGAGTACTCAAAGATACAGATAGGAAAACGAAAAACAAACTCAGCGATAGACTTCCAACTGGAAATGAACTGACGGTTGAACAACTCATAGACCACTTCCAAGAACATCCTACAAAGTTAGGCTCTCAGGATCCTCAACAATTTTCGCAAAAGTTTGCAGGAATGCAGCCAAATCAGCACCATAAACAATCCTGTGATCAGCCGTGACATTGACCTGAAGAAAAATTGCATCAACTTAGTTATGTATGATGGCAATTTTAGGTAATATTTCTTCATAGATACTCATTATTCACACATAGATCAAACAAACACTAGAGACAGATTAAAGGTACATACACACGGATAATGTATTGATATGGTAAAGATATCATATATAACTAAATAGGTGATCCCCAATAACATATTTTTCTCAACATGTAACCATGCCACCCCCAACATGCAACTATGCACGAAAAAAGCTCCCCTCAACATTCTGCCTTCTATAAAACTATGGTACGCAATTGCGTACTCTCAAAAAAAAAACATTCAACCTGTAACCATGCATGGTAAAAGATTTATCTAATCCATTCTATTATAATACTTATATTTTAAAAATATTGTACAACTATATCATAATCAAATACAATAAATTATTATGTGTTCTTAGTTTAAGTTGCCATATTACTAAACCAAATATTAATGTTCCATATAACCAAATCTCATTGAAACATATTGTAACTGATTTTCGCAGTAACATGCAGGTATCATGTCTAGCTCATCATATGCTCAGGTAAATAAATCTAAGACTTATAAAACGGTGAATAGTAAGATTACCTAGACATACTTATTGTGATATTATCCCATAAGTCATGTTACCAAGGTATTGAGAGGAAAAAATAGCGCGCTACAGCAAAATAGCGCCGACCTCAAAATACGCTATTAGCGTGCTATAGCGTGCTATTGGCGAGACGTTGTACACTGATATATTTAACGAGACAATTCTCAATACGCTATAGCGTGCTATTAGCGACGCTATAGCGCGCTATTTTTTTCAGTATGAGACTAGGCGACAGGTTTCTTACTCGACCTTGTACTCGGTCTTTAGCTAAACAGTGAGGTATTGTAGTATTGTGGGAATAATTAATCCTATGCGGTGGGTCCCAATTAGGCTTACTTGGCATGTCAACAATAGTCCAAAGCGGTCAACACATTCTCTCAGCATTACTACATTGTTGCGGTGCCAACCAGACCCCCGCGTCACCTAGCTCTGGTGGCTCGGGGAAGAACCAATTTACCTCTTTAACACACACAAGTTATATGAATTGAAAATTTAGGCGTGAACACAAGCACAAGGTGTAAATGTCCCTGGTACTAGTTCCTAGGCGTTGAGCGGAGGCAAAATGCCTAGCACTTCATTGCACTTAAGGTGCACTTTGGTCAGAGAAGTACAAGGCGGAGGCAAAACGCTACCTCAGGGGCTAGCGCTTAAAAAACCCTTCATAATATGTGAAAGACAACTCACCATCATTTTGCTCTTAACACTAAAGAAACCATCTTTATCAGCCGCCACTGTAGGTTTTGAGGCTCCAACAGCCATTATAGCTCCCTGCAGTCATCCACATTCAAATTCTTAGACCCACGACCTCGTTAAAACAATAATACCTCTACCAACACCTAGAAATTACTAGACATAGTAGTAGAATAGGAGCAAGGAAACATCACCTGGCCAGGTGGAAGAATTGCATCAAATCTATCTACACCAAACATGCCCAAGTTGGACAGAGTAAATGTCCCTGCAAACCACCAAACATTCAGGTAAGTACAATTTCCATGATCATGATAAGTTTGCAATACAATCTAGTAATTAGCATCCTATGCAATCCAATAGTTTCCATACCAGAGTTGTACTCATTCGGTTGAAGCTGTTTTGCCCGTGCCTTCTTGACTAGTTCCTTCCACTTTTGTGAGAGTAAATATATATCCAGCTGCATCATTGTGGCATTTCGTAAGCTATATATTCAGTAAACTAGCATGCTGCAGTATACCTAAATAACACAACATTTATCAGAGGCAGAGGTCACTTGTTCTTACCTTATCAGCTTGCTCCAGGACGGGTGTGATGAGTCCACCATCAATAGATACAGCCACAGCAATATTGATAGAACTGTTGTAAGTGAAGCTCGACCCATCCCTGCAGCTAGCATTCACCACAGGGTGCTGCGCAAGCGCCATAGCAGCGGCCTTTGCAAGCAACACAGTCATCGTCACCCCCTTTGGCTTGACCTGATAAAACAAAATCAATCCAGCCATCACCACCTGGTCACGGTCGAAAAGCAGAGAGGCATTGCACAGCCCAAATTAAGACTCCAGATGCAGCACCTTCTCATACAGCGCATCGAGCTTATCAGTGAGAATGGGGTAACCAACACGGAATGCTGGCACTGACAGGCTCTCCACCATGTTCTTGCTCACTGCAGCCTGCATCGCAGTGAACGGAACCACCGTGGCACCGGGCACCGGCGGAAGCACGGCCGCCTGCAGCACAGCCCTTACTGGTGAAGCTGCGGCCACAGGCGCAGCAGCAGGAGTGGGAGCCACCTTTGGTTTTGGCTGGATGCCAGCGGCTGCCTCAACATCAGCCGGCGTAATTCGGCCGAACTGCCCGGTGCCAGTCACCTTGGCAAGGTCCACCCTGTGCTGCTTGGCTAGCTTCTTAGCCTGCGGCGTGGCAACGCCCTTCGTCCCCGCGGCCACAGGCGCCGGAGCAGCAGCCACCGGAGCCGCCGGCGGGGGCGGTGAAGCGGCGGCATCGGAAGGAGCAGGGGCCTGCTGCTCGGGCTGTTTGCTGGAGAGCGCCTGGGCCTGGGCGACGGCGAGCGCGACGTCCTCCTCAGACTCGGCGAGCAGGGCGATGGGGGCGCCGACGGGGGCGGTCTCCCCCGCGGGGACGAGGACGGCGGCGACGATGCCGTCGTAGAAGGTCTCGACGTCCATGTCGGCCTTGTCGGACTCGACGACCACGACGGCGTCGCCCTTGGCGACGCGGTCGCCCTCCGCGGCGGCCCAGGACACGATCTTGCCCTCCGTCATCGTGGAGCTGAGCGCCGGCATGAAGATCTCGCGGATCTTGGCGCGGACCACCACCGGGCGGCGGCGCCGCGTCGTGGCCGCGCACGACGGCGGCGCCGGCGGCGCCGCGAGGCGCAGGCGCGCGGACAGGGCGGAGGCGGAGGCGGAGAACGCGAGGGGGGCCGTGGACGCCGCCATTGCAGAGCTCGCTCGAGGGTGGGGGGCGCCGGGGCGAGGAGGGTAGCGGGGTTTGGTTGGGTCTGGGTATTTGAGGCGGGGGCGGAGAAAGCGAGGCGAGAGGGGCGGAGTTTGGCATGGCTGGCGCTCGACTTGTGTTCGACCAAATGCCTGCGAAGCGAACAATGGTACAAAGTGCCATTGAACAGCATCAGACCCTGCGCCGCCTGGTGAGAGTTT
>NC_041389.1:671281656-671346260 GCF_002162155.2 Triticum dicoccoides | reverse complement strand
GTTGATAATTCTCAAACGTGGTTTTATACTTTTGTTCAGCAAGCCGATAAAAATGATTGTGTGCATCCTTGGATGCAGAGGCCAGGAGTTTCAACCTTCTTTTGGAGAAAAAAAATGTAGGGAGTATTCCTTTTGAAAATGTAGGTGACTGCCCAGGAATTTGTTTGATCAAATGTTCGCTTTGATATTTATTCTTGGACCTAACAACTTAACCCTTGACGATTTCTTCAGTAAATAAAATTTCAAGGAACCGTTGCTTGCAACTTTTCCGAGAAGCAGGTAATAAATATTTCACCTTTCTAAGCTTGATTTTGCTATAGAAAAATGTTGCCTGATCCAACCCAACATTGTTTTTTTTATTGAAACGTCAACAGGGAGGGGGGACAAAGTTTCCCCACCTAGATTTTCATTTAGAGCAAAGGGGGTTTATAGAGCAGTCATTTATCTTTCTTTTTTTTAGGGGTAAACGAAACTATATTTAACTAAGAATGTGCTCAGGAATACAAATACAGTCTGGTAAAGTAGAGAGCCACACATGGCGACCAAAAGTTAAAGTTGTTACTGCTTTTGAAAGTTTGTGAGCTTCAATATTCATCTCCTGTTTCTCATGAATGAAATCAGCCGACACAAATGGTGTGCGGAAGGTGGCCTGGGTGTCATGGGAGACTCTAACCATGCCGAAGTACTTAGGAGGACTGGGATTTCGAGACACTCACGTCTTTAACCTTGCGATGCTAGCAAAACAATCATGGAGACTTTTGCAAGATCCAGACTCTCTTAGTGCTAGAATTTTGAAAGCAGTCTACTACCCTCAAATCTGGTTTGCTTGATGCAGAGCTTGGAAGCCACCCTTCTCAGATTTGGAGAGCAATTTGCGAGGGTACTTCTGTCTTAAAACAAGGTCTATTGATAATGGGCAGAGCACAAATATTTGGAATGATAATTGGATCCCGAGGGATCATATGTTACGATCAGTACACCCAAGAAGCATCCACCCGCCTGAGTTTGTCTCCGAGCTCATTGATAATGTCAACAGATGCTGGAACAGGAATGTTTTGCGTGAGCACCTCCAGGATAGCAATCCTTTATCATGAGTATAGTTGGCCATAACTCGGGCTGTGCTTTGGGCCGGGCCTAAAAAAGCTGGCTCAAACGTCGGGCCAGGCCGGGCTATTACTCATCTAGAGAACATCTCTTCCCAAAATGTGTGGCTACTCTCACCACCATGCGCCCCTGGGTCTTACCCCTGACCTCCCCATGGTGTTCACATTTGTTCTTCTGAATAAAAATGCCAAAGATGCTAGTGCTTGTTGGCTGACTTTCCACCCTAACTCATAAGACAAGATCCGCGAAGAGTAGCATGACATACAATGTGGACCATTTATGCAATGTAAAGCACACAAAATTTCTAAAAGAACCAACTTATGACACGTAAATATAACTGTAGACGCATCTCCAAAATGCTAGTAGAAATCATCCACAATGTCCATTTGCTTAAGTTCTAACCACCAATATATTATTTACCATAATAATAGCCTTCTAAACAACAATTTCCTTCTTTTGCTTTAATTTGATCATTATTCTTGTGACTTAACCAATGAATACCAAAAGATTTCCACTTTCTTCTGTAGTCATGATATACCTTCAAGAATTATAATGCTCTCATGAAGTAGCAAGGAAGGTGGCAGACTTGGAATTGAATCTTACATTGGACAATCCATATTCTTATTATGATATCTTGCATATAAGTAGGGATCAGGGTATATCTGGCTAAATAATACTGCACACTGCTATTCAAGATGGCCAAATAATATTTTCATTACAACTGATCAGAAGCGACCCTGATGGCCAAATAATAGTGAGGAACAGATCTATTATTTCTGTACAGGTTTAAAATGTGCATCAAAATACACACCACTTGCCTTTAAGGAAAAAGAAAATCAAAGTAGTGACATGATTGATGCTATTTCTCAGATGTTTAAGAATATTGCCACACCTAAGGTCAAATGCCTTGTATATCACTACAGGATCCATTCAAGTCACCGTTTATCCCGGCACAAAATACATATATCTAATGAAGAAGCTTTTTGAGTACCTCAAAGTTCTGAAACTAGATCATATGCACAATACCGATTGCTGTTTCAGATGCTAGATATAATCATATGCACCGTTCCTAATGCTTTCTCCAAATTACCTGCGTGTAGTAAAGTAAATATCATGAACTAAGCATGATAAGTCTTTACTTGTTCGCCTAAAACATGCTTGACTTTACATGATAAAATCCAAGTCTAGATGATATCTGCTGGCATAATTGGCACAAGATAACCAGTGTAACTTGCTCATGCGCGATACGTTTCAATTTATAGCCACACAAATGATCATCAAATCATGTTAATAACTTAAAACCTGCTGATATAGGTGTCACTGTTAAAATGAATATAAAGTCTAGCAGAACAAGCTATTTGCCTGCTAAAGTGCTACTCCCTCCGTCCCAAAATATAAGAACGTTTTTGATACTAGTGTAGTGTCAAAAACGTTCTTATATTATGGGACGGAGGGAGTACTTGTTATACCTACAGTATATACTATCCAACCAGAATTGAATTACTACATGGGTGACCATCTGCAGGTAAACAGTGGAACAAGAAAAAATGCCACAATCTCAGGCTGCTTAGGCCTTTCAAAGTCAATCATTGCATTTGCATGGTCACAACTTGAAAAGGCACAACAGCTGTGGCTCAGGTCTCACAATTTCACTTAAAAGATGCCTGATTTCAGAAAGTATGCCAACCACTTACAAGACAACACAACTACATTCCAGTTAAACATCCATTCTAGTGCTCTATGAGATATGAAAATGCTTGGTACTGACACAGTTTGAGATGTCCTTAGCCCTTGAACTGCCACTCCCTACGGCACATGGGGCAAAGGGGGGTTGATGTTTGAGAATTGACCCACTTGAGTATGCAGTGAAGATGGAAAGCATGGTTGCAGGCACCCCAGATGATTGGGCACTCATCACCAGGGAACTTACAGTCAGGGCAGCAGCCGTCAAAAGCCATCCTGCATATGCCACATGTCTCATCCTGTGCGTCCCATGTCCAAGAAGCCACCGCATGCCACTGAAGAATTTTGACCTTCATGGTTGTTACCTGGTATACAGCACTAGGTGCAATACATGACTCATGAGAACATTACTAATTGCAGTCAGATTGCAATCAAGAAGGAATAAGGCAGCCAGGAAAGAGAAATTCACTAAATTAAATGGTCTAAAAGGACACATGTATTAGCTTTCATGTCTTCAATTTTATGGCTGAAGATGCAGCTTGCAGGTAAAGATAGAATGATAGATAGCTACAAGGATACAAATCAATAAATGAGTACACCATTCGAATGGCTCAAAAATCACAACTACTAGCATTCAGAGAGCGACATGCTCTACAAATTTCCTCACAATATGAAGGGGATGGATTAACACGAAACGTAGGAATACAGTCGAACCATAGATTTTACGGAAAATAAGCTGCGCTTGCACATCAATTGCTATGGCTCAACTGAGATTGACTATGCTGGGGAAGAACCTAATGGGGGGTGGATTCAAATGGCTCAAGAAGGATGATGCCGTGTAAAGGAGGAGGATGCTGGGGAAACGGTGCTCTATTCCTTTTGACTATTCCTACTTCCATTGATATACTTTTGCGTCCAAGTTAGTTATCATGTTTCTTCTGTGAACTCTACGGCTCAACTGTATTCCTATGTCTCGTGTTAAGTCCACCCCTGCATATCATGAGGAAATTTGTAGAGCATGTCGCTTTCTGAATGCTAGTAGTTGTGACTTTTGAACCATTCAAATTTTGTTTTAAATTTGAAACACCTCTTGAGATGAGTGCTAAAGGTTGAATAGCTCCTTTTTTCGTTTTGGACCGGATTGCTGCCCCACTAGTTCAAATGGTATCTCACACCACGAAATGGTGGCAAGAACCCGGGCTTGGCTCCATAACCGGCATCAACTAGGTGGAATTTTCCTAAAAAAAAAACAAATATTGGTGCCAATGGTTTGTTTTAAGGCAATAATATATGGTAATATGGAAAAACAACCCTATTCTGAAGGTTTATGTCTAATAGTATGCAAAAACATCGCCACTTGTTGCTCCACACTTACATGTGGACTATTAAAAGCAACTTGCAATCCCTCAATATGTCACACAATCGAAAGAATGGAGCTCTTTCAAACCTTAACATGTTTTTACACATCACATCACATTGCCAAATTTTCTTTTTCATGCATCGAGCCATAGGTAATACGAGGTATTCTCTTCCTTATTATAGCCCGAACAATGACAGACATTCCAACAAGTGCAACAAAAACAGCGGCTCCCCTAATCATCCTTTTTTCTTTTGTTCATTTCTTGACCATCTACAAATCGAGCGTGCTATCAAAAATATGGCTACCAATGACTTCTAATCGTGGATTCAAAGATATTTGACAGCAGCATACATTGCATTTTGAGTACAGAATATTGGACAGAGAGTATATGGCCATAATTCCCATCTCAATCTCCTCTCAATCTCCTCTCTATCTCTCTCTCGGGTGGGGTACAAGGAGGCAACATGAGATGGGCGTTGCTTGCTAGTAAAAGGGCGGAGGAGGGGGTGGACGTGGACCGTACCTGTCTGCGCCGCCGGTAGCCGCTCGTGCCGCCCCACTGCTAGCCCGCCGTAGAAGCCGCCGCAGCCGCTCGTGCCGCCCCACTGCTAGCCCGCCGTAGAAGCCGCCGCAGCCGCTCGTGCCTCCCGGCTGCCGTCCCCTCTCCGCTCGGTCTACCACGGCACCGGAGAGGGAGAGACGAGAGAGGGACGGGGGAGAGGCGGCGGCCGGCGGCGTTCGAGAGGGCGAGACGCTAGAGAGGCCGGATCGAGAGGGAGAGAGACGAGGGAGTGGAGGCCTGGAGGGAGCCCAGGATCTCGTAACAGGCCAGCACCCAGCAATTGGGCTCGGCCTGGTAAGAACATTATATAGAGAATAAATGAATGAAATGGAAGGGAGGACTTGGGCTAGACTCGTTTGCAGTTTGCAGCCAGCAGCCCAGTTTGCAGTTTGCAGCCAGCATTTGTCAGGTTCCGAGGAAAGGAAAAAAAAGAGACAATCAGTTTATTGAATCACAAAAGGTATGTTGCTTTAAAAGGTTCTTTTCATCTTCAAGTTGATGTCAATGAAAATCAAGGGTACAAACTTCATCTCAGACCGGAACATGGTCATAATTTAAATGCAGATGTTGATGGAGTCTCTGGAATTTGGTTATTATTTGAGGTAGTTATACTATTACAATCTGCTATTATATTAGTCTTTATAGTCATATAGCATTGATCGACAATAATATATATTTTAGAGAAAAACAATAATTATTAGACATCCCTAACTAAGAATGTGTGATTGGAACTTAACTCTTAATACTTTAAACTAAAAACATAGACTCGCCCCTGTTTGGTTGTGTGTATCCTGAGCATCTCAACTAGGTCTTATATTTGTGTCATTGCAGAGGCCAAGTTGCGGAGTTGCTAGATGAATTCCGTTGGAGGTTAGCTAGCTATGTGTAACATCCCAATTTTCAATTTAGATGTTATTTATAGATCATTCATATGCATCCATGATTTATATATTTTGTTGCATTTGTTTTAGTTGCATTCTGATCCAAGAGACCTTAAGCAACTCAAGGACCAATTTGAGAGAGTTGGAGGTTTCACAAAAAGACCATTTTTGATTTATCAAAATTGCTAAATTGGATCAAATTGTTTTTCAAAATTCTTTTCTAATTGATTCAAAATAAAGAGAGAAGATAAAAGGACTTCTTAAAAAACAACAAAGAAATATTGGAAATTGAATTTTGAATTTTTGGATATTTATTTGATTTTATTTGCGAATTTATTTATTTGCGGAGTAATTAGTACTATAATATTTGTTTTTAGTTTAGGCATTTAGGCCCAGCAAAATGTTCACTAGGTCAGTAATAAGGCCGTATTATTATGTGAATTTCTCTGGTATTTTTAGATTCTTATTTTTATTTGTTTTTGTGTTTTTGTCTCTCTGGAAAAATGTTTAAAAAAACTTCCCTGCTGGACCGGGCCGGCCCAGCACCCCGCCAGGCCGCGGCCCAGCCCAGTTCACCTCGCCCGACCGACTTCGGCTGGAGTCCGGCCGGAGCACTCGCTGCCGCCGCCGAGTCCCGCTCAGACTCCACCCCCACCGCCTTGCCCCCTCCCTGTTAGACTTGTAGACTTGTACGTATTGTAAACTCTGTACAATTGTATCTGTACCCGATGAGGTACCCCCCTTGTTATATATATGTTATTGTGGCCGACCCCTAGAGGTGTTGAAGCCCATAACCCTAAAACCCTTTGTCTGTACAATTGTATTTGACGATTACTCGTCCTGATATCTCTTATGCGGTGAACAGCGTGTGCCAGTTTCTTCATGCTCCTCGGGATACTCACTGGACTGCTATGAAGCGCATTCTGCGCAATGTTTGGGTGACTGCTGCTCTGGGCCTGCATCTTCGGTCTGCCCCTTCTGGTAGCCTCTCGGTGTTTTCTGATGCAGATTGGGCTGGTAGCCCAGATGACAGGCGATCCACGGGGGGATATGCAGTGTTCTATGGTCCTAATCTGATCGCCTGGAGTGCTCGTAAACAAGCTACATTGTCTCTAGCAGTACTGAAGCTGAATACAAAGTAGTTGCCAATGCCACCGCTGAACTTATCTGGGTTCAGGCCTTGCTTCGAGAGTTGAGAGTCTCTCAGCGTCACCCACCTGTTCTTTGGTGTGACAACATCGATGCTACGTACCTTTCTTCAAATCCGGTATTTCATGCCCGAACGAAACACATTGAAGTTGACTATCACTTTATCAGAGAACGAGTTTCACAGAAGTTGCTTCAGATCAAGTTCATTCCATTGAAGGATCAACTTGCCGACATCTTCACGAAGCCATTGCCACTACCTCAGTTTGAGGGATGTCGTCGCAATCTTAATCTTCTGAATTCTTCAGATCACGGTTAAGATTGAGGGAGGGTGTTAGACTTGTAGACTTGTACGTATTGTAAACTCTGTACAATTGTATCTGTATCCGATGAGGTACCCCCCTTGTTATATATATGTTATTGTGGCCGAATCCTAGAGGTGTCGAAGCCCATAACCCTAAAACCCTTTGTCTATCACTTCCCCAAGAAGTCACCGCCCTCCTCCTTAAATACCGGGTCCCCCGACACCTCCTATCCACATCGAGCCGCTGCCGGCGCCGCCGCAAGCCCGCGCCGCTACCGCCGCTGCCGTTAGTCGCCGACGCCGTCGTCCCGCAAGCCGACGTCGTCGCCCTGCAAGCCACCGCCGCCGCCGTCCGCTTGGTCGCCATTGACCGCCGCCGCCAGCGGTAGCCCCTGATCTCATCTCGGCCGTCGGATCTCGATCCGACGGGTTAGATCTCGTTTGTATTTTTCGTTTTCGTTATTTAGTGAACGTTCATCGCTTAAGATTCTGAAACGAACGGTTTTTGTTCTGTTAGGTTCTTTAGTAAACGTTTGTTTGATAGTTTTTTTTTAATTTTAGTTTTCTGCCAGGGACCTATTCGTAGTTTCATTTGCAGATTAGTCCGTGTGTTTCAAACTAGCACAACTTTTTGCTCGTATGTCAGAATTCGATGAAACCAACGTCAAAATCTTCAGAGCGATCCCATCTATTCAGTAAACCAACTTCAACATGTTTTTGAAACTTTAAAAATTGAGTTTAGTTCATATTTGAATTTAATCTTGTTTTGTTCGTATCTTGAGTTTCATAGCTCCGTTTTAGTTGATTCTTTTTGCAAATCGTAGCTAATCACTTGTACCTTCTGTTAAGATCTAATCCACGTAAATATAATATTGTTAAAATTTGTTCTGTTTAGATTAGTTATTTGCTTGTTTTTGAGTTTTCTGGATCTTTTCTTCGATTTCTTTTTGCATTTTTTGCTTGAGTGCTTATGTATGCTATTGTTTCTTTATGATAGATTTTCCAGAGTGCGAAGCTTATTACTACAAATTCCTAGAGTTTTCCGATCGTCAGCAAGGCAAGTTACACTTTGATCATACTTTTTAATACCCAGTTTTTACTATGCATTAGTTATACCCTCAAAGATTTGCATGAGTAGGATTGGGAGCATGTGGTTTGGTTGTAGTTCTTGAGGTAGGAACCTATTACCTTGATCACCCCGAGAATACGTTATGCTCATATATTGCTTAGCATGCTCGTAGACGAGGATTGGTTTGTGAGATTCATGTAAGTTGCCAGAGATAATAATTTTGGACAATATTAAGGTGGCAACTTTAATACACATTTGGGTGAATTGTTTGGGGCACCTGGAGAAACCAGCGCTTGCCCATGGAAATCCCGGAGTACCCGTGTGATTACCCTAGGTTCGCCACCCAAACTCAAAGGGGTCATATGATATTTCATGCCTAGAAACTTCCGTGTGCAGCCACAAGCCATTATGGGCTCTGACATAGTTGAGTAAGTTGTGTGACCTCTTTCAGTGGTAGACTAACAGATGTAGGGGAAAGTAGGTGTACCGGTCTACCCAGAGTAAAGAGTTAATGCTTCAGAAAGACTATGTCTCGATCTTCCGATCATGGATGCGGTCGAGTCTTCTGGAAAAAAATGCGCAAACCTCTGCAGAGTGTATAAACTAATCATGGTTAGCCTTGTCCCCGAGTATGGACAGTTTAAGTATCTGGAAGTGAATATTATTTATTGATCTCCTCACTCTATAATTAATGTATTGGGTTTATTAATTATACTTGGTAACTTTGGGATTGAGTTGGAGGAACCTTCTCAATAATGGTATAAACTTGGTAGTAAATAAAATTTACTCCTTTGTTCTAGGGGAAAATTAGCTTTATGCAAAACTTAAACATAGAGCCTCCACCAGCCAAATATGCATGTAGATATAGTTTCTTTCATTCATTTGCTCTATAGTGTGACTCTGCCAGCATATTTCATGTGCTGACCTACATGACTGCAACGTGTTGCAGAGTTTTCCGACGAAGAATAAGATGCGCTAGGTCGTTGTCATGCACTCAATTATGCCGTGGAGTTGATGGACTCATTTATTTTCGAAGCTTCCGCAGTTATTTAGATGGCCTTCAGTCATATTATTTTTGTAATAAATACTCTTTATGAGGACCTCGATGTAATAAGTGTGTGATTGAACTCTGTTATAATTCCTTGAGTACTGTGTGTGTCAGCATACCAATTCAGGGATGACACTTAAGCACAGAGATTTCGATCCATTGGGATCGGGTCGCTACACTATGCTAGCCGATTGATCCACCAAACGCACATGAACAGATTGATTCTCGTTGAGACACACACAGTCCCAGCCATCCTTCTACAATAGCAAAATTATAGATCTACCATTGAATAAATAAATAAAAGGAAACAATGTAGGTACTCGTACTGCTATATTTGGTACTGGTCTCATCTATTTGGTACTTTTCTGTTGGCACCTTATGTTTTTTCACTGTTTGATTACTTTTGCTCGACGCTTCTTATTTTCCTCAACCACCATAAACCTTCAAACAGCAACAAAGTCAACGCGGGCTTTCTTGTTTGACAAAAAATGGTGGAGACAATCGGTGACGAGGGAGTTGGTTGACATGCACTGTATGTGGACGGCAGTGGCTGCATTTTTCGTGGCTCTGAAGATGCTTTGCAGAGTATATATAATGAGAGAACGAATGGGATTGAACTCTGCTGGCCAAGTCAGCTGCACTAAGTATGACTTCGAGTTGCGCAGGTCATGGATTACGTTAGCCCGGATTGGTCATTAGCTATGCTATAATTCTCCATTCAAGTATAATTTATTTATGTACTTATTCTTGGACTGAGCGGCGTGGCGAGGTAGTTGTAGATGCATCGTTGAGCTTCAGAGTTCCCGGCCAAGCTTGTTTTTTTAGCAAAGTCAGAAGAAATCTTAAATAGTCAAAGGATGGATAGATAAGCTGCATCCAGGGGAGAATAAGTTCGGAGGAGGACAGAAGAATACAAAGGACGGCAGATAAGACAAATAAGAATCAGTGGCTGCTCATTTTTATTGCTTGCAACTTATAAAGTCTTCAACTTCTTTTGCTATGACTATGATAGTATGAGGTGAGCTCAGGAGAACTAATAATGCAATTGTAAAAGAAGATAAACATCCACAGGGCAAGAAAAAAGTTCAGACGACAAAAAAATATCCCAAGGACGGCGCTCGTTTCAATTGCTTAATTTGAACACTATTGACTAGAGCAAAACTATGAAATTGGGTAACCAGCTGCAAACATACATAATTAGGCATATATAGAATACCGCCTTCCTCTAAAACTCTGGACGAAAGGGAGCACCGGAGCAGCAGCTATGAAGGATGGGTTTATCAATCTAAAGTCCAATCTAGTGAAGGATGGGATTGATAAATCTAATGAACTCAGCCTACTTATTTGTTGCTATGAGTATGATGTAGTGCAATCAATATAAGAACTTCATTTGAGGGGAGGTAGTAACTAGCTAGTGCAGTACAAAGAAGGCAAATATATATACTTCTCTAGAAAAGGCAATTATACTAAACACCAGTCGCTCTCACTGCGCTCATGGGTGCTGCAGTCAGTCAGATTTCACTCGGAGCTGCAAACTTATCTAGTAGTATCATCTATCATCCCAAATTATTAGGAGTGCTTGATCTAAAATGTATCCAAGTCAACTCCTCACAACTGCTCTATCGATCTCAACCAACGAGCAGTAGCTTGTCTACTCCTACGAAGTCGCACCACGCGTTAATCTGTCATCACAGAGCACCCAAAGTCCAAGCGAACAGATAATGATTGAGAGACTTTCACAAAAGATGCATAGACAATGCTACAAGTAGCATAATTTTTTGAAAGGTCCACAAGTACTATAGTAGCTAGTATAACACTTGTATGATTAATTAGTAGTCGTATCATTCTCCGAGCTAACGAACTAGCTCGTACTACTACATAATGGATGCGGCCAGCCTATAGTATAAATACGTTACGTCGTCGTCTAGTAGTAGCACACAACGCGAAGAGCTCCATCTCAGTCCATCGATCCGACAATGAAGAGGCTGAGGTTTGGCGAGGAGGCGGAGGTGGACGGCGCTGCCATAGCCCATGAGGTGATGATGCTGCTCGCCGCGCGGAGCGCCGCGATGGGGGGCGGCGAGCCGGTGGCGGTGGCGCGGCCGCGCGCGTTCGAGTGCAAGACGTGCAACCGCCAGTTCCCGTCGTTCCAGGCGCTCGGCGGCCACCGCGCCAGCCACAAGCGGCCGCGGGGCGACCCGATCAGCGAGCAGGCGCCGGCGCCGGCGCCGGTGCCCGCGAGGAGGCACGGGTGCACGGTGTGCGGCGTGGAGTTCGCGCTCGGGCAGGCGCTGGGCGGGCACATGAGGCGCCACCGCGCCCACGAGCAGGAGGGGAGCACTCACGGGCCGGTAGTCGCCGAGCGGGAGCCCGGCGAGACAAGAAGGGGGCTGCTGCTGGGCTTGGACCTGAACGCTACTCCCGCTGAGCAGGCCTTGGACCTCTCTCTCTGGGCCTGACCGAACCGAGGACCGGTGGGCTGCTGTTCCTTCTGCAATAGCTCCCCTCCTACTACTCTTCTCTAACCTAGGGGGGTGTGGAGTTTCTTTCTTGTACAATATTGGTTGCTGTCAATTGATTGATTTGGATTTTTCCACCCCAAAAAAGGATGGGCTGTTTATATCCATCAAACTTTCTGATCCGTTCCTAAATATTTGTCTTTCTACAGATTTCAACAAATGACTACATACAGAACAAAATGAGTGAATCTACATTCTAAAATATGTCTATATACATCCGTATGTAGTAGATCATTTGAAATCTCTAAAAAGACAAATATTAGGAACCGAGGGAGTAGATCCGAACGACCCTCCATGCGGAAGATTTTCTTAGCAGTTGCATGCATGCGTTAGTTCTTTGAAAAAAGCTGCATGCCAGACACATTCAACGCATTCCCTCTCATTCCCTCTCCTAGTTGTTCCATCCGTGCATATAAGACGAAAATGCTGATGTTATTGAGATTTCACCAAATTCAAAGATTCAAAATGTTTTATAGTTCTAATCTATAGCTCTAACCGTCGCTCTGATTGAAAATTGTTTTCGCATAAAAGATTCTCGTGACGAAATCTTAAAAACTAGATTCCATGTTGGTATGTTTCAATGACATTCTTTTTCAGGCAA
This sequence comes from Triticum dicoccoides, assembly GCF_002162155.2. Classification (NCBI taxonomy): domain Eukaryota; kingdom Viridiplantae; phylum Streptophyta; class Magnoliopsida; order Poales; family Poaceae; genus Triticum; species Triticum dicoccoides. The sequence goes on along the minus strand of NC_041389.1, from coordinate 671,333,983 downwards.
AAAGTTACCACGTCTAGGCTAACTAAGTTATCACGTCTGCACTGTGTATATTATCATGTTGTTTGCATAGAAGTTACCAGGACATAAAAATGATTCCTCCAACCTTCTTTTCATATGCAAATGCATGCACTAGTGTACAGAATGGGAGCACCTGATTATTTATGGTCTCATTCATGTGACATCATCACATACGTCGGCTAGACTTTTTCTTCTGCTCACGATTTGCATGTATCGTGTTTCTTTTTGGGTTTGGCCTTTTGTTTCTCCTGTCGCTCGTACCAGAGCAAATGTACGAGTCCATACGACAAGCATGTATGTACGTCTTTTTTTTTGTTTTTGAACTTTTTTTTTGAGGGTAAATGCCGCCGCTTTATTGAATTAAAAGAAGTTCGGAATCTCGTCCGCGATCACATCTAGAATGCAATGTATGTATGTCTTAGGTACAGTTCTTTTACCAGATTCTCCCAAAATCTGATCCCTACCTAGATTCTTCCAGAATCTTTGAGCCATATTTGTTTTACAATCCTATCTAGTTAAGGTCTAATTAGGTAGAATTATAAAACAAAAGGAGGTCAAAGATTCTAGGAGAAGTTAGAGAGGGGCAGATTCTGGGAGAATCCTGTAAAAGAACTGGGCCTAGTGTGCCTACCTCTACAACTTGTTTATATCTGCCGAACCCAGTATTCAAGTGTTTTCTTCGTTGTCTAAAAAAATGAGTGTTTTATTTGGTGTATTTGTTTTTCTTCCAGTTTTCTGCAGTAGTAGCCAGCATGATGCCTCTGCCGCGCAGGATCAATTCCGTCCTACACATTAATTATTCATTTAGTTTTAAAATATCTAAAAATTATTTTAGAAATGATAACCAACAAAAAAATATTTATAATGCAGAAAATGAAATCGTTCTAAAAAAGCTTACCGCGTAGTTGAAATAAACATTGTCACTTATTTCAAAACAATGTTTCATCACACATTTGAAAAAATGTTCGCCGCATATTCAAAATTGTTAACCGCGTATATAAAAATGTTCACCGCCTTTTCCGCAAAAATTATATTCGCCGCATGTTAAAGAAAGGCTCATCTCATATCTAAGAAAAATGTTCATCATGTTTACAAACCTTGCAATTGCATGTGTAGTGTTGGAGATGCAATTAGCCGATAGGTTTCCCATTGTCGCCCCTAGTTAAGACCACTTTATGGTCGTGTGCTTTTGCGGTTGAGTTACAACGCTTGCAGTTGCATTTTGGTGGTTGACATGCAACCGACCGACAATCCCTTATCACCCTCAATTGCAATCGCTTTGAAGCTCGTGCAGTTATAGTCGGCTTACAACACTTGCAATTGCATACGCAGTGTTAGACATGCAACTGGCAGACCAAATCCATTCATGCCACCTAGGTGCAATCACTTTGTGGGTCGCCTAGTTGCGGTTGAGTTATAATACTTGCAGTTTCATGTTTGGTGGTGGACATGCAACTGGTCGACAACCCCCTCCAGCCATAGTTGCGGTTGCTTTGTCGGTCGTGCTATTGCGGTCGGCTTAAAATACTTGTAGTTGCATGTTTGGTGTTGGATATGCAACTAGGCGACCAAACCCCTTCTTGACCCAGTTGTAGCCGCTTTCTGTGTCCGTGCACTTGCAGTCGGGTTACAACACTTGTAGTTTCATGTCTGTTAGTGGATATGCAACTGGCCAACAACCCCTTTCCTCAATCTCTTTGAGGGTTGCATAGTTGCAGTCGAGTTAAACACTTGCAGTTGCATATCATGTTACTACACTTGCAGTTGCAAGTTGGGTTACAACATTTGCAGTTGCGTGCCGGGTTACAACACTTGCAGTTGCACGCCGGGTTACAACACTTGCAGTTGTAGGTCGGGTTACAACACTTGTAGTTGCGTGTCGGGTTACAACACTTGCAGTTGCAGGTCAGGTTACAACACTTGCAGTTGTAGGCCAGGTTACAACACTTGAAGTTGCGCGTCGGGTTGCAACACTTGCAGTTGCGCGTCAGGTTACAACACTTTCATCTGCCAGTCATATTACAACACTTGCAATTGGGTGTCTAGTGATGGATATGCAACTGACTCAACAACTCTCTCAAGTCTCAATGGCGGTCGTATTGGGGTCCATGCAAGTTGCGACCAGTTTACAACACCTGTAGTTGCGTATGTAGTGGTGGACATGCAATTGGCCTAGCAAACCCCTCGCACCCTCAATTGATGTCACATAGTGGCCCATGCAGTTTCAGTCGAGTTACACCGCTTGCACTAGCGTGTGTCTAATGGTAGACATTGAACTATCCAAAAACTTGCCTTGAAAACTTATAGTTCTGACATCAACTTGAAAACTTGTCATTACAATCCCGTTTTGTGAATGTGTAGTTACAACTCTCATTTGCAACTACTCGCTCCATTTCTAAATATATGACGTTTTGTTGGGCTACCAAAACATCGTATATTTAGGAACAGAGCCAGCAATATGGTATGTTGTTGGTTAAGATAAACTAAAATCATCTAAGTATCAATTACATATTCTTGTCAGCTTAAAATACAGAAATGGAAATCGTCGATAATAAAAAATCTAGAAAAGAAAAAGAGAAAAAAATGTTAAATGAATAAAAGAGAAACAAAGAAGAAAAAAGAGTGAACAACCGTTGTAATGAGTGAGCGAACTACAACTCGACCACAGCTCAGCCAGTAGAAAAGAAAAAAAGACAAGACAAAAGCGGCCCATTACCAGATGTAACCTATACAGCTGATGACCCACAAGTATATGGGGTCAATTGTAGCCTTTTCAATAAGTAAGAGTGTCGAACCCAAAGAGGAGCAGAAGGAAATGACAAGTGGTTTTCAGCAAGGTAATGCGTGCAAGTGCTAAAATTGTAAGTAATAGAGTAGTTTGATAGCAAGATAATTTGTAACAAGTAAGTAACGGTAGTAGTAACAAAAGTACAGCAAGGTAGCCCAATCCTTTTGAGGCAAAGGACATGCCAAAACGGTCTCTTATGATAAGCAAAGTGTTCTTGAGGGTACACGGCAATTTCATCTAGTCACTTTCACCATGTTGGATCGATTCGTGTTCGTTACTTTGATAATTTGGTATGTGGGTGGACCAGTGCTTAGGTGCTGTTATTACTTGAACAAACCTCCTACTTATGATTAACCCCCTCGCAAGCATCCGCAACTACGAGAAAAGTATTAGGAATAAATTCTAACCATAGCATTAAACTTTTCGATCCAATCGGTCCCTTACAGAATAGTGCATAAACCAGGGTTTAAGCTTCTGTCACTCTCGCAACCCATCATCTAATAACTACTCCACAATGCATTCCCTTAGGCCCAAATATGGTGAAGTGTCATGTAGTCGACATTCACATGACACCACTAAGGGAATCACAACATACATATCATAGGGTTTGAGAGGATGAATTCTTGAACAGGGACAAAGATTGAACACAAGATATGAACTAGGGTTTGAGAGGAGTTGGTGTTGTTGAAGATGTTGATGGAGATAGCCCTCCCCAAGATGGGAGAGTTGTTAGTGATGATGATGACGATGATTTCCCCCTCCGGGAGGAAAGTTCCCCAGGCGGAATTGCTCTGCCGGAGGGCAAAAGTGCTCCTGCCCAGGTTCCGCCTCGAGACGGTGGCGCTTTGTCCCGAAAGTCCCCTCCCCTTATTTTTTTTCTAGGTCAAAATGACTTATATAGCAGGAGGGGCATCAGAGGTGGGCCTGGGTGAGCACAACCCACCAGGGCACGCCTGGGCTCCCCGGTGCACCCAGATGGGTTGTGCCCACCTGGTGGGGCTCCTCTAGTACTTATTGACTCCAAAAATTCTTATTTATTCCATAAAAAATCCTCATGAAGTTTTAGCTCATTTGGAGTTGTGCAGAATAGGTAGCCTGACGTAGCCTTTTCTGGTCCAGATTTCCAGCTGCCAGAATTCTCCCCTTTTATGTGTACTTGCATATTATGAGAGAAAAAGGTATGAATCACTCCAAAAAGCATTATTATGCAATAAAACAACATAAATAACAGTAGGTAAACATGATGCAAAATGGACGTATCAACTCCCCCAAGCTTAGACCTCGCTTGTCCTCAAGTGAAAACCGAAATTGAAAAACATGTCCACATGCTTAGAGAGAGAGGTGTCGATAAAAACAAAGATACGTACATAGCAACATCATGTAACTTATTATAACAACAACAAACTTTAACATAAAACTTTTATCATAGAACTTTTATCATAGACTTCTCATGAACAAGTAACAATCCATCACAACATCGAAGTATAAAGCATAAACTCCATTGGAAACCAATAAACTATGTTCTCATTCAACCTCGCAACTACAATTCATCATCTTTTCAGGAAGGGTCACGTATCGGAGCCTTTTGGCAAGTTCACATACTCAACCATCATTTAGTCTTCTATGATTGCTAACACTCACCGCGTACACATGAGCAAAACGTTTCAACCGGACACATAGAAAGATAGGGGCTTATAGTTTCGCCTCCCAACGTATTCACCTCAAGGGTGATGTCAACAGTAATAACTCATGCTACCCATATTCAACTGGATATATGTGCCTAGATCTTTCCTCACCACATGATGCTTGCTAAAGGAGAAAATAAAAGGGAATAGAGAGAAAACTTTTACTCTTGCATGAAATTAAATACATAAAAGTAAAATATAGGCCCTTCGCAGAGGGAAGCAGAGGTTGCCATGCGCTTTTTGTTTGTATGCTCAATCCCTTAGTGCAAGAGAATGTCACGTTATATTGCCCCTTATGATGGCAACCTTTATTATGCAGTCTGTCGCTTTTATTCTTCGCCATTACAAGTTCGTACAATGCTCAATTTTCCCTTACACTAAATGATCTCAAAACTTTAGAAGCAATTTTATTGCCTTTTTGCACCGATGACAACTTACTTGAAGGATCTTACTCAATCCATAGGTAGGTATGGTGGACTCTCAAAACAAGATTTGGGTTTAAGGGTTTTGGATGCACAAGTAGTATCTCTACTTAGTGCAGAATTTTTGGCTAGCAAATATAGGGGCAAACACCACATGGTGAAGGATCTATGACAATATAACTTCTATGTGAATATGAACAAACATAAATCATTTCGCTGTCTTCCTTGTCCAACATCAACAATTTTGGCATATAATATTTTGTTGGGTGCTCACAATCACAAAAGATTTCAAGGATAGTGTATTTGCATGTGAATCTTCTCTTCCCTTATTAATTCTTACATGAGTTGCATCATTAACCAATGTTATGTTTGTCAATCTACAATAAAATTTACTACTTATACTTTTCCATGTGTAATGTCATCACTTACCACAAGATTAGCATATGATCTTTTTCATTTATTTCCTTTCTTTTTATTGAAACAAGAAAGTAAAGAAAGCAAAACTCAAACTAAACTTTATTATATATCACACACTCGATTACAAAGATAGATCACTAAGCAAACTCTCAAAAAGAAAGGATCGAACTAAACTTTTATTCATCTAAAGAAAAAGATAACAACAGATCAAACAAAGAAAAGTAAAGGCAAATGATTGTGGAGATGATACAATACCGGGGCACCTCCCCAAAGCTTGGCAAAAGCCAAGGGGAGTGCCCATACCCGATACTCAATTTTCTTTTGGTGATGAAGAAGGAGGTGGTGGTGATTAAGTAGAAGCGACCCGGTCCTTAAGGACCAAGAGATTCTCCAATCTACGGATGACGCTCCCGAGGAAGGTGATGTGCTCTTAATGCAGAATATTTTCACGGGTGAGGTACTTATTTTGCACATGAACCGTCTCAATGATCCCGAAAGCTGCAATCTCAGTGGGGTTAACATGAGCATAGTAAGGTCTAACGATATCTTCCTCTTCCTCATCGGCAGGCAGGGCTTGTGATACGTCTCCAACATATCTATAATTTTTGATTGTTCCATGCTATTATATTATCTGTTTTGGATGTTTAATGGGCTTTAATATGCTCTTTTATATTATTTTTGGGACTAACCTATTAACCGAGGGCCCAATGCCAGTTTCTCTTTTTTCCCTATTTTACAGTTTTGCAGAAAAGGAATACCAAACAGAGTCCAAACGGAATGAAACCTTCGCAATGATCTTTCTTGGACCGAAAGCAAACCAGAAGACTTGGAGATGAAGTCGGAGAGGCAACGAGGCGGCCACGAGGCAGGAGGGCGCACCCAGGGGCGGTAGGCACGCCCCCACCCTCGTGGGCCCCTCATAGCTCCCCTGACCTAGTTCCTTCGCCTATATATATACTCTTATACCCTAAAAACATCAGGGGGAGCCACAAAATCACTTTTCCACCGCCACAACCTTCTGTACCCGTGAGATCCCATCTTGGGGCCTTTTCCGGCGATCTGCCAGAGGGGATTCGATCATGGAGGGCTTCTACCTCAACACCATTACCTCTCCAATGTAGTTTACCACAGACCTTCGGGTCCATAGTTATTAGCTAGATGGCTTCTTCTCTCTCTTTGATTCTCAATACCATGTTCTCCTCGATGTTCTTGGAGATCTGTTCGATGTAATACTCTTTTGCGGTGTGTTTGCCGAGATCCGATGAATTGTGGATTTCTGAACAAGATTATCTTTGAATATTATTTGATTCTTCTCTGAATTCTTTTATGCATGATTTGATATCTTTGCAAGTCTCTTCGAATTATCGATTTAGTTTGGCCTACTAGATTGATCTTTCTTGCAATGGGAGAAGTGCTTAGCTTTGGGTTCAATCTTGCGGTGTCCTTTCCCAGTGATAGTAGGGGCAGCAAGGCACGTATTGTATTGTTGCCATCGAGGATAACAAGATGGTGTTTTCATCATATTGCTTGAGTTAGTTCCTCTACATCATGTCATCTTGCTTAATGCGTTACTCCGTTCTTTATGAACTTAATACTCTAGATGCATGCTGGATAGCGGTTGATGTGTGGAGTAATAGTGGTAGATGCAGGCAGGAGTCGGTCTACTTGACACGGACGTGATGCCTATGATTATGATCATTGCCTTAGATGTCATCATAATTATGCGCATTTCTATCAATTGCTCGGCAGTAATTTGTTCACCCACTGTAATATATGCTATCTCAAGAGAAGCCACTAGTGAAACCTATGGCCCCCGGGTATCTTTTCCATATTACTGAATCTCGATTACATCTTACTAGTTTCTGATCTATTATTTTGCAATCTTTACTTTCCAATCTATAAACCAAAAATACCAAAAATATTTACTTTACCGTTTATCTATCTCTATCAGATCTCACTTTTGTGAGTGACCATGAAGGGATTGACAACCCCTTTATCGCGTTGGTTGCAAGTTCTTGATTGTTGGGCAGGTATTCGGTGACCTGTGCGTCGTCTTTTACTGGATTGATACCTTGGTTCGCAAAACTGAGGGAAATAGTTACTCTACTTTGCTGCATCACCCTTTCCTCTTCAAGGGAAAACCAACACAAGCTCAAGAGGTAGCAGCTTGCTCGATCTCCGGCACTTGATCTCCGGTGGCCTCCTTGCTCTTGTCCTCCTTGGCTGCTCCAACGGGCTCTTCCCTCTTCAGCTCGATCTTCATCAGCCAAGCATCCTCTTCCATATTGTTAGAGGGAGAAGAAGACATGATGCCTGGCTCAACAGATCTGACAAAAAATAGCGAGAAAAGAAAACAGGAGATTTCTCCGTGATACGGAGGTCAACAGGTTCGGGGGGTATATAAAGATTTTTTATCTTGGGAAATAAGAAAATGGAAGAAAAATGGAGTCCGGAAGGTACCCGAGGTGGCATATCCCATCTAGGCGCGCCTGGCAAGCCAGGCACACCCTGGTATCTTGTGCCCAGCAGGGTCACTGAGGGAGTCCTAGATTAAGGGGTCCTTGAATGGCCGTACTGTGAAGCATGGGCCGGACTGTTGGGCTGTGAAGATACAAGACCGAAGTCTCTCTCCTGTGTCCAGATGGGACTCTCCTTGGCGTGGAAGGCAAGCTTGGCGTTTGGATAATGAAGATTCCTTTCTCTATAACCGACTCTGTACAATCCTAGTCCCCTTCAGTGTCTATATAAACCGGAGGGCTTAGCCCGTAGAGGAAGAATCATAATCATGCAGGCTAGACTTCTAGGGTTTAGCCATTACGATCTCGTGGTAGATTAACTCTTGTAATACTCATATTCATCAAGATCAATCAAGCAGGAATTGGGTATTACCTCCATAGAGAGGGCCCGAACCTGGGTAAACATCGTGTCCCCCGCCTCCTGTTACCATCGACCTTAGACGCACAATTCGCGACCCCCTACCCGAGGTCCACCGGTTTTGACACCGACATTGGTGCTTTCATTGAGAGTTCCGCTGCGTCGTCACCAAAAGGTTTTTGATGGCTCCATCAATCATCTACAACAATGCAGTCTAGGGTGAGGTTTTCCTCCCCGGAAAGATCTTCATATTCGGCGGCTTCACACTGTGGGCCAACTCGCTTGGCCATCTAGAGCAAATCGACAGCTACGCCCCTGGCCATCAGGTCAGATTTGGAAGCTTGAATTATGTTGCCGATATCCACGGAGACTCGATCTTCGACGGATTCGTGCCCATGACAGCCGCTCCCTGCCTCCACGATGAACATGACCTAGATCTGTCATCGGACCGTGCCCAGGAGATAGCGCCTGTAACTGCTCTAGCCCTAGGTCTAGAGCAGACTGCGTCGTCCGAGGACGGGAAGCTCAACCCTGCCACGGAAGCCACAGACTCATCGGCGTTGGTGCCGCACACAGATCTGACCTCGAGCAGGGCCTGTGTTACCAGAATCTTGGATTCGTCTCCGGCCATTGGTTCCGGGCCGCGTGCATCCGTGCCCATCGAACCTGATCAGGCGCCGATTGTTGAGTTCAGCTCCGCGGACATCTTCCGGCACTCACCTTTTGGCTATGTGCTAAACTCATTAAAAGCGCTCTCCCTATCAGGGAATTCTCAGCAAACTATATCCGGTTTGGATTGGAAGCTGAGGGCGGTGAATTCCGCTTCCCACCCACCACCCACTTCATAGCCACTGTCGAAGACTTAACCGACATGCTCGATTACGGCTCCAAAGACATCGACGGTATGGACGACGATGCCGGAGAGGAGCAGGCACAAGAACCACCGCGTACAGGGTGCTGGACGGCCACCTCCTCGTATGACGTATACATGGTGGATACACCCAAAGAGAACAATGGCGACAATAAAAAGGATCCAGTCGAGGATAAGCCTCCGGAGAAACAGCCAAAGTGCCGACATCAGCGGCGCGGCTCTAGACCACACCATGGATAAAACAGCAATACCGGCACATGAGAAAACACTCCGGACGATGCCGAAGACAACGAAGACCCCGTTGAGCCAACTTCCGAACATGATGAACGGGAAGATGGGCGAGTCATCCCTAACGAACATGCCATTAACAAAGACTCGGAGGACAGCAATTACCTTCCACCCTCCCAGGATGAGGCGAGCCTCGGCGACGAAGACTTTATCGTGCCTGAGGAGCCCATCAATCAGGAGCGCTTTAAGCACCGGCTCATAGCCACTACAAGGAGCCTGAAAAATAAGCAGCAGCAGCTTCAAGATGATCAAGATCTACTCAATGACAGATGGACTAATGTCCTGGCAGCCGAGGAATACGGCCTCAAGCGCCCAACCAAAATTTACCCAAAGCGCAAATTGTTACCCCAATTCGATGATGAGGTGTTGGAGCCCGTCCTACCAGCGCATAATGCGGCTGACCGACCACCACGTGGCCGGGACAAAGCGGCAACTCAAGCCGAACACCAGCCTGCACTACCTCACCATAAAAACAAAGAGATAACAGCTCGGGGATACACCTATGACCTGCGGCATGACCTGGAAAATAGAGCGGGTCAGACCAGATCGATCTACGGATCGTGGGGGCGTGCCCTGATGCGCGACAACGGCCATCCGGCCGGATGTGACAAATATAACCATGTCCAGGCCGAATACTGCAGACTAACTCCACCCGAGCTGCGTCGCGATGTGGCCCGACATAGAGGCGCGACACACCCCCTCTGCTTCATTGATGAAGTAATGGGACATGAATTCCCAGAAGGGTTTAAACCTGTGAACATCGAATCATATGATGGGATAACAGACCCCGCGGTATGGATTGAGGATTTTCTCCTCCATATTCATATGGCCCGCGGTGATGTCCTTCACGCCATCAAATACCTCCCGCTAAAACTCAAGGGACCTGCTCGGCAATGGTTGAACAGTTTTCCAGAAAACTCAATTGGCAGCTGGGAGGACCTGGAAGATGCCTTCCTCGACAACTTCCAGGGTACATACGTCCGACCTTCGGATGCCGACGACTTAAGTCACATAGTTCAACAGCCCGGAGAGTCGGCCAGGAAATTCTGGACTGATTCGTAACTAAAAAGAACCAGATCGTCGACTGTCCGGATGTCGAAGCCCTAGCGGCCTTTAAACATAGCATCCGCGATGAATGGCTCGCCCGACACCTCGGCCAAGAAAAGCTGAAGTCTATGGCAGCCCTAACGACACTTATGACCCACTTTTGTGCGGGCGAGGATAACTAGCTAGCCTGTAGCAACAAGAATACAAGCGAACCTGGCACTTCTGAAGCCAGAATAGCAACGGCAAGCCCCAACGCAACAGACACAAGCATCGAAGCAGCAGTGAAAACATCGAGGACACGACGGTCAACACCGGATTCAGTGGCTCTATGTCCGGTTAGCGGAAGAAGCCATATAAAAGAAACAATCCGGGCCCGTCCAACTTGGACCGCATACTCAATCGTCCATGTAAAATCCACGGCACTCCTGATAAACCAACCAATCATACCAACAGAGAGTGTTGGGTTTTTAAACAGGCCGGGAAGTTAAACGCTGAGAATAAGGAGAAGGGGTCGTAAAGCGAGGACGATGATGAGGAGCCCCGGCTGTCGGTGTCAAAACCGCCGGATCTCAGGTAGGGGGTCCCGGACTATGCGTCCGAGGTCGATGGTAACAGGAGAGGGGGGACACGATGTTTACCCAGGTTCGGGCCCTCTCTATGGAGGTAATACCATACTTCTTGCTTGATTGATCTTGATGAATATGAGTATTACAAGAGTTGATCTACCACGAGATCGTAATGGCTAAACCCTAGAAGTCTAGCCTATGGGGATTATGATTGTGTATCTGCCTCTATGGACTAAGCCCTCTGGCTTATATAGACACCAGAGGGAACTAATGTTGTACAAAGTCGGTTACAGAGAAAGTAGTCTTCATATCCGGGCGCCAAGCTTGCCTTCCACGCCAAGGAGAGTCCCATCCAGACACGGGACGAAGTCTTCTATCTTGTATCTTCATAGTCCATCTGTCCGGCCCACATCAATAGTCCGGCAGTCCAAGGACCCCTTAGTCCGGGACTCCCTTAGTAGCCCCTGAACCAGGCTTCAATGACGAGGTGTCCGGGGTGCAGATTGTCTTCGGCATTGCAAGGCGGATTCCTTCTCTGTATACTCCAAATCTTCCTTCGAACACAGGAAATGTGTCCGGCTCTGCAAAAAAAAAATTCCACACACAACCGTAGAGAGTATAATATTTCATGAGTCCAATCTGCTGACAACTTTTCATAGCGTGACATCACGTCGCCGTCCGGTCTTTATTTGAACCATTTTTAGCCCACCGCTCCATATTTCGAGATGCGCTTTTATTGGCACGTCTTGTCAAAGCAGAGATCGTGTCCCTTTATTGCGGGATTCTCATCAATACGGGTGTGGATAACCCAACCATTCTGTTGGCAAGATTCCTTGGGAATAGGCAGTTTTTAGGGCCTAAGAGGGGACGCTTAACATCCTTTGCCTCTATAAGAGGGCTAAGACCCATCCTTTCTCTTTTATGCTAGTTCTTTCCTCAACCTCTCCCACCTCGAGCTCCAGCACCCAAGGTTCAATTGCTTCATGCCTCCCAGTCATGTCCGGACCCAGCCTTCAAGGCCGGTGGGTGGCTTCCTCCGTCACAGAGGAGGATATCACAAAGCTCCGGGAGGCAAGATACCTGACCGCGGAAATCCTCCATAGGCTCCCTGCTCAAGGGCAGGTTATTCCTACTCCCAGATCCAATGAGAGAGTTGTATTCATCTCTCACTTCCTTCGAGGGCTAGGGTTTGCTCTTCATCCCTTTGTCCGAGGGCTCATGTTCTATTGTGAGCTAGATTTTCATGATCTAGCTCTGGACGCCTTCCTTCACATCTCGTCATTTATTATCGTGTGTGAGGCCTTCCTCCGTATTTCCCCACACTTTGGATTGTGGCTCAAGACCTTTAATGTGAAGCCGAAGGTAGTCGACGGGAGACATGCAGAGTGTGGAGGTGCTACAATAAGCAAACTTACCAATATTTCTTGGCCAAAGGGTTCCTTCACAGAAACTTCCGACCTATGGCAACATGAGTGGTTTTATATCATGGAACCCCGTGGTAAAAAGTGGGCGGCTACACCCGTATTCCGATCTGGCCCTCTGTTACAGCTTGCATCATGGATTAATAAGGGGCTGAACTGGGGATCGCTTGATGAAGTGCAGACATTGCAAAGCCACATTCGTAACCTTATTGAGAAGGACACCGGTCTTGTCAAGGTAATCCAAGTAATGCTAGTCCATCGGGTCCTACCGTGCCAGCGACGACCTCTCCGCATGTGGGAGTTCAATCCGGAAGGACCTCGAACCCTTCAGCACTTCTTCGGCACGATGCTCGAAGGGATGTATAAATTATTCTTCGAATCACGAAAAGTGTCCGGACACCACAGAGGACACATGCCTCGACTGCAACCACCCGGATACCTCGGTAAGCACTCGACTCCCGAACACAGTTTAGTTAAATTTCTCATAACAATATACCGAGAAAACCATACTCGGCCAGGGCTGGATAAAGAAGGCGGAGAGGATCAGGTGTTCGGTCCCTCTTCCCGTAGACTCAGCGGATCCGGTGTTAACAAGGATGCTGGATCCGGCACCCTATCAAGTGCCATCAGAGGAAGACAAGGAGAGGAGTAGGAAGGTCCAGAGTGGCCCCTACTCTAGGGGTATGTCAGGCACCGCGTCCAGGGAGATTGGAACTCCCTTTTCTGAAGATGAAAGGGAAGGAGAAACTGACATCCCCTCTCCCCATGGGAAGAAGAGGACCGCCTCCAAAGACTTGAAGATAAAGGCTTCCAAGCGAGGGAAGAAATCCCTGTCAGGGGGTTTTGGTTCGGGAGGTGATGTTGCCACGCAGTTCCTCCATAGGGACCGGCCTTAGACGAATTGTAAGTGAACAAGGGTGTTTTAAACATACCCCATTCTTTCTTGGTTGCAAGGGTAATATTTAAAATATATATTTTGCAGTTCGGCATGTAGCCTCCCTCAACAATTCTCTTCCTCGGGGGACCTTCTTCCGGAGATGATGGAGAGTGAAACGCCTCCATAGATTTCCCCGCCCCATAGGGCGGACGACTGTCGGTGTCAAAACCGGCGGATCTCGGGTAGGGGGTCCCGAACTATGCGTCTAAGGCTAATGGTAACAGGAGACTGGGGACATGATGTTTACCCAGGTTCGGGCCCTCTCGATGGAGGTAATACCCTACTTACTGCTTGATTGATCTTGATGATATGATTATTACAAGAGTTGATCTACCACGAGATCAGAGAGGCTAAACCCTAGAAGCTAGCCTATGGTATGATTGTTGTTGTCCTACGGACTAAACCCTCCGGTTTGTATAGACACCGGAGGGGGCTAGGGTTACACAGAGTCGGTTTACATAGGAGGAGATCTACATCCGATTCGCCAAGCTTGCCTTCCACGCCAAGGAGAGTCCCATCCGGACACGGGACAAAGTCTTCTATCTTGTATCTTCATAGTCCAACAGTCCAACCAAAGTGTATAGTCCGACTGTCCGGATACCCCCTTATCCAGGACTCCCTCAGTAGCCCCTGAACCAGGCTTCAATGACGATGAGTCCGGCGCGTAGATTGTCTTCGACATTGCGAGGCAGGTTCCACCTCCGAATACTCCAAAATTAATTCCGAACACAAGGACCGTGTCTGGCTCTGTAAGATAAATTCCATATACCACCATAGAGAGAATAATAATCCATGAATCTAATCCGCTGACAATTCTTTGAAAAGTGACATCACGCCATGGTCCGGTTTTTATTCGAACCGTTTTTACAACTTGCTACCGCACACACCACGAGGCGGTTTCTTTGGCACGTCCTGTCAGAGCAGAGATCGTGTCCCCCTTACTACAGGATTCTCATCAATACGGGTATGGGTAATCCAACCGTGCCTGTTGGCATGACCCCGTGTTTTTAGGCAAGTCCCGAACGACCACGTTCGGGGACGCTTGATATTCTTCCCCCTTTATAAAGGAGCCGAGGCCTACCCCTCTATCTCCACGTTCGTACACCTCGCACCCTGAGTTCCAACACCCAAAGCTCGAGCCTAAGCACCCCGAATCTTCGATCATGTCCGGATCTGACTATCAAGGCCGATGGATGGCTTCCTCTGTCATAGAGGAGGATATTGCGAACCTCAGGGAGGCTGGGTATTTGACTGCCGATGTCAAGCATAGGCTTCCTGCTCCCGAACAGGTTATCCCCACTCCCGAGACCAACGAGAGCGTCGTATTTGTCTCCCACTTCCTCCGGGGCTTAGGTCTTACTCTTGATCCCTTCGTGAGGGGGCTCATGTTCTACTACGGGCTAGGTTTCCACGATCTAGCTCTGGATTCCATCCTCCACATCTCGTCATTTATCGTTGTGTGTGAAGCCTTCCTCCACATCACCCCCACTTCGGCTTATGGCTCAAGACTTTCAATGTGAAGCCGAAGATGATTGAGGGGTGACACGCAGAGTGCAGAGGCGCCATAATAAGTAGGAACATCGATGCCCTGTGGCCCGAAGGCTCCTTCCCAGAGGTATCTGATCTATGGCAACGGAGGTGGTTTTATGTCACAGCTCCTCGAGGCTCAAAGTGGGCGGCCGCGCCCGCCTTCCGCTCGGGCCCTCCACCTCAACTGGCATCGTGGGCCAACGTGGAACTAAATTGGGGGCCTACGAACGATGTACCAATGCTACAAAGCCGCACTCGGGAGCTCCTCGAGAGGGACATTAGTCTTATCAAAATAATCCATGTAATGCTAGTTCGGTGGATCCTGTCGTGCAAACATCGGCCTCTCCGGATGTGGGAACTCAATCCAGAAGGTCCGCTAACCATTCAACATTTCTTCAGCATGACGCCCGAAGGGATGTATAAGTTGTTCTTCGGACCATGAATAAAGTGTCCGGACACCACCGAGGATGCGGGCCTGAGCTGCAATCGCCTAGATACCTAAGTAAGTAACCTATAACCGAACACCTTGATTATATTTGTCATAACATTGTTCTGAATACTGTCCGCAACCAGGATTGGCTTAGTAAGGCGGAGAGGATCAGGTGTCCGGCCCCGCTTCCCGAAGGCTCGCCCGGTCCGGCAATGGCCCGGATTCTTAAATGGACACTAAGTCAAGTGCCACCAGAGAAAGCTGAAGGGAAGAGTGGGAAGGCAAGAGTGGGCCTCACACATTGCACATCCGAACCAGGGGAATTAACGTCTCCATGGAGGAGGACAATTGGGGAGGCGAATCTATGGTGTCCTCCCCCACGGGAAGAAGAGGGCCGCCTCCGAAGATTTGGAGACAAGGGCGCCTAAACAAGGGAAGAGAACTTCACCAAAGGGCGCTGCCCCGAAGGGCGTCCTCACCGCACAGTGCCCGCAAACGGGCTAGCCCTCCACCAAGCTGTAAGTTTAATTAAACAAGGAACTTATTGCTTTTTCCTCTAAGAGTAATAACCAGGACCTGTTTTTTGTAGTCCGGTCAGCAGTTCATCTCAACAGGGCTCATCCTCGGGGGATCTTCTTCCGGAGATGATGGAGAGTGAACCCTCACCTGCTTCCCCGTCCCGTGAAGCGGGCGACCCTGAGGTATCGTCACGGAGGAGTCCAGATACAATGGGGCTGGAAGCTAACACTTCGGCCGCCCCGAGCCCGGCGCGTTCGGCTCCCGTGGCGGACAATGAAAAGGGTCCGGGAGAGTCCGGTGTCCGGCCGAACACGCTGACGGGCCTCCTGGAGTCAGCTGCTCTCTTGGAGGATCATCGTACACTAATGGGTACGGTGTTGTAGAAAATCTCCTCCGCCACAAGCGGTTTAAACGAAGCTTTAAGGATCCTGCTCAAAGGCTTTGAGGTAAGCCGCAAAAATACGCAGCTTTTAGTTGTACCGCATGCGATACATGCGCTCTGTATAGATAGTAGCCCCTGAGATTGTGGGTGCCAGACGATGGCGGCAAATGGAGGATCATACTCCCAGATAATAATCGCACTTGTATTGATGTGCAGGTTGCTAAGGGTTCGGCAATAGACTAGGCCACTGAATGCGCCGAATTGAGGTGGCAGATTGACGTGGTGGAGGCCGACGTCATGCTTGTTAACAAGCGATTAGAGGAGTCGCAGAGTATGCTTTCCTATATCCACATCTATTTTGGGAAATTTCAAGAAGGTTGTAATATTAATGTGATGTGATATAGTTGCAGGCGGAGCTGCCGCCGTTGAGGCCCTGAGGGCGGAGCTTGCCCTAGCCAAGGAACAAGCCCGGGTTAGCAATGCGGCTGCTCTAAAGGCAGCCGAAGAATTGAAAGCCGAACAGGCCGCTCATCTCCGAAGCGAAGAAAAGATAGCCGAGATGGCTGTGGAGCTGAGGGACACCGCCGGCCAGCATGAGCTTCTCGAGAAAGAGAATCAGGCGAAGGCGGCTGACCTGAAGAAGGCGCTGGAGTCGGCTAAATAGACGCGCTCTCAGATTAGAGACGCGCGGGAGGAACTTCAACAAGCCGGGGAGATCGCAGCCGGAAATCCTTATTTGTTGCGGATGAAGTTTTTAGATCCAAAGTATGCTCCATTGGATAAGATATGGAGTGCCGCAGATAAGTATGTAGACTTGGCGAAGAGTGCGGCTGATGCAACCAAGTTGTTCAAGGATGCTACCTCTTGAGCACTGCGTTGGATTTCCCCGAAGAGGAGAGGATGATGCAGTAAAGTAGCATAAGTATTTCCCTCAGTTTTTGAGAACCAAGGTATCAATCCAGTAGGAGACCATGCACAAGTCCCTCGTACCTACACAAAACGATAGCAACTCGCAACCAACGCTTAGGGGTTGTCAATCCCTTCACGGTCACTTACGAGAGTGAGATCTGATAGAGATAATATTTTTGGTATTTTTGATAGATAGATGCAAAGTAAAAAGTAAAAGGCAAAGTAAAAACAAAGCAAGTAAATAAAGTAATGGAGACTGATATGATAAGAATAGACCCGGGGGCCATAGGTTTCACTAGTGGCTTCTCTCAAGAGCATAAGTATTCTACGGTGGGTGAACAAATTACTGTTGAGCAATTGATAGAAAAGCGAATAATTATGAGATTATCTAGGTATGATCATGTATATAGGCATCACGTCCAAAACAAGTAGATCGAAACGATTCTGCATCTACTACTATTACTCCACTCATCGACCGCTATCCAGCATGCATCTAGAGTATTAAGTAAAACAGAGTAACGTTTTAAGTAAGATGACATGATGTAGAGGGATAAATTCATGCAATATGATAAAACCCCCATCTTGTTATCCTCGATGGCAACAATACAATACGTGCCTTGCAACTCTTTCTGTCACTGAGTAAGGACACCGCAAGATTGAACCCAAAGCTAAACACTTCTCCCATGGCAAGAACTACCAATCTAGTTGGCCAAACCAAACGGATAATTCGAAGAGACTTGTAGAGATAACTCAATCATACATAAAAGAATTCAGAGAAGAATCAAATATTGTTCATAGATAAGTTGGATCATAAACTCACAATTCATCGGTCTCAACAAACACACCGCAAAAAGAAGATTACATCGAATAGATCTCCACAAGAGAGGGGGAGAACATTGTATTGAGATCCAAAAAGAGAGAAGAAGCCATCTAGCTAATAACTATGGACCCGAAGGTCTGAAGTAAACTACTCACCCTTCATCGGAGAGGCTATGGTGTTGATGTAGAAGCCCTCCGTGGTAGATGCCCTCTCTGGCGGAGCTCCGAAACAGGCCCCAAGATGGGATCTCGCGGATACAGAAGGTTGCGGCGGTGGAATTAGGTTTTTGGCTCTGTATCTGATCTGACCGGGGTGCGTAGGTATATATAGGAGGAAGGAGTACGTCGGTGGAGCAACAGGGGGCCCACAAGGCAGGGGGCGCGCACAGGGGGGGGGGAGCCCTCCACCCTCGTGACCGCCTCTGGCACTTCTTGGAGTAGGGTCCAAGTCTCCTGGATCACGTTCAGTGAGAAAATCACGTTCCCGAAGGTTTTATTCCGTTTGGACTCCGTTTGATATTCTGTTTCTTCAAAATACCGAAATAGGTAAAAAAACAGCAATTCTGGGCTGGGCCTCCGTTTAATAGGTTAGTCCCAAAAATAATATGAAAGTGGAAAATAAAGCCCAATATAGTCCAAAACAGTAGACAAAGTAGCATGGAGTAATCAAAAATTATAGATACGTTGGAGACGTATCATGCATCCCCAAGCTTAATTCCTGCTTGTCCCCGAGTAGGTAAATGTTAATTTTTTTGATGCGTTGTGATACTTTGGCATAATTTCAATGTAAATCTTCTTAATTGTGACATGAATATTCAGATCCAAAAGATTCAAGACAAAACTTCATATTAACATAAAGGTAATAATACTTCAAGCATACTAATCAAAGCAATCATGTCTTCTCAAAATAGCATGGTTAAGGAAAGTTATCCCTACAAAATCATATAGTCTGGCTATGCTCTATCTTCATCACACAAAGTATTTAATCATGCACAACCCCGATGACGAGCCAAGCAATTGTTTCATACTTTAGAAATCTCAAACTTTTTCAACTTTCACGCAATACATGAGCGTGAGCCATGGACATAGCACTATAGGTGGAATAGAATGGTGGTTGTGGAGAAGACAAAAAGGAGAAGATAGTCTCACATCAACTAGGCGTATCAACGGGCTATGGAGATGCCCATCAATAGATATCAATGTGAGTGAGTAGGGATTGCCATGCAACGGATGCACTAGAGCTATAAGTATATGAAGGCTCAACAAAAGAAACTAAGTGGGTGTGCATCCAACTTGCTTGCTCAAGAAGACCTAGGGCACTTTTGAGGAAGCCCATCATTGGAATATACAAGCCAAGTTCTATAATGAAAAATTCCCACTAGTATATGAAAGTGATAACATATGAGACTCTCTATCATGAAGATCATGGTGCTTATTTTGAAGCACAAGTGTGGAAAAAGGATAGTAGCACTGTCCCTTCTCTCTTTTTTTCTCATTTTTTCTTTTTTTTCTTTTCTTTTTTTTCTTTTGGTGGGATTCTTTGGCCTCTTTTTTTTATTTGGGCTTCTTTGGCCTCTTTTATTTTTCATAAAGTCCGGAGTCTCATCCCAACTTATGGGGGAATCATAGTCTCCATCATTCTTTCCTCACTGGGACAATGCTCTAATAATGATGACCATCACACTTTTATTTTTCTTACAACTCAACAATTACAACTCGATACTTAGAACAAGATATGACTCTATATGAATGCCTCCGGCGGTGTACCGGGATATGCAATGAATCAAGAGTGACATGTATGAAAGAATTATGAACGGTGGCTTTGCCACAAATACAGTGTCAACTACATGTTCATGCAAAAAGCAATATGACAAAAGTAATGTGTGTCATATGAGCGGAACGGTGGAGAGTTGCATGGCAATATATCTCGGAATGGCTATGGAAATGCCATGATAGGTAGGTATGGTGGCTGTTTTGAGGAAGGTATATGGTGGGTGTATGATACCGCCGAAAAGTGCGCGGTATTAGAGAGGCTAGCAATGGCTGAAAGGTGAGAGTGTGTATAATCCATGGACTCAACATTAATCAAAAGAACTCATGCACGTATTGCAAAAATTGAGAAGTCATCAAAAACCAAAGCATTAAACGCATACTCCTAGAGGGATAGATTTGTAGGAAAATACCATCGCTTGTCCCCGACTGCCACTCATAAGGAAGACAATCAATAAATAAAATTGTGCTCCGACTTCATCACAAGCGGTTCACCATACGTGCATGCTACGGGAATCACAAACTTCAACGCAAGCATTCTTTAAATTCATAATTACCCCTACTAGCATTGCTTTAATATTATCACCTCCATATCTCAAAACAATTATCAAGCATCAAACTTATCTTAGTATTCAATGCACTCAAAATAAAGTTTCACAAATCTTGAATACCAAGTATATTAACTTTAAGCAAATTACTATGCTATTAACAACTCTCAAAATAATCTAAGTGAAGCATGAGAGATCAATAGTTTCTTTAAAACAAATCCACCACCGCGCTCTTAAAGATCTAAGTGAAGCACTAGAGCAAAAATTATTACGCTCAAAAGATATAAGTGAAGCACTATGAGCAAAACTATCAAGCTCAAAAGATATAAGTGAAGCACTATGAGCAAAACTATCAAGCTCGAAAGATATAAGTGAAGCACATAGATTATTCTAGCAAATTCCAAATCAGGTATGGCTCTCTCAAAAGGTGTGTACAGCAAGGATGATTGTGGCAAACTAACAAGCAAAGACACAAATAATAAAGACGCTCCAAGCAAAACACATATCATGTAGTCAATAAAAATATAGCTCCAAGTAAATTACCGATGGAAGTAGACGAAAGAGGGGATGCCTTCCGGGGCATCCCCAAGCTTTGACTTTTTGGTGTCCTTGGATTATCTTGGGGGTGCCATGGGCATCCCCAAGCTTAGGCTCTTGCCACTCTTTGTTCCATAATCCATCAAAAGAATTCACCCAAAACTTGAAAACTTCACAACACAAAACTCAATAGAAATCTCGCGAGCTCCGTTAGTGAAAGAAAACAAAAGACTACTTCAAGGTACTGTAATGAACTCATTCTTTATTTATATTGGTGTTAAACCTACTGTATTCCAACTTCCTTATGGTTTATAAACTAATTTATTAGCCATAGATGCATTGAAATAAGCAAACAACACACGAAAAACAGAATCTGTCAAAAACAGAACAGTCTGTAGAAATCTGTAACTAACGCAAACTTCTGGATCTCTAAAAACTTCTACCAAAATAGGACGTACTGGACAATTTGTTTATTGATCGGCAGCAAAAAGAATCAATGCAAAATCACGTTCCTGTGATTTATTAAATTTTTTCTCGTGAGCGCAAAGTTTCTGTTTTTCAGCAGAATCAAATCAACTATCATCATAGCTTATCCTATAGGTTCTACTTGGCACAAACACTAATTAAAACACAAAACCACATATAAACAGAAAATAGAAACAAAATTTAGCACTAAACAGGAACAAAAACAAAGAACAAAAAATAAAATTGGGTTGCCTCCCAACAAGCGCTATCGTTTAACGCCCCTAGCTAGGCATAAAAGCGAAGATAGATCTAAGTTTTGCCATCTTTGGTAGGCAATCCATAGGTGGCTATCATGATAGATTCATATGGTAGTTTTATTTTATTTATAGTGAAGTGTTCCATACCATTTCTCAAGGGAAATTGGAATCTAATATTCCCTTCCTTCATATCAATAATCACACCAATCGTTCTAAGGAAAGGTCTACCAAGAATAATAGGACATGAAGGATTGCAATCTATATCAAGAACGATAAAATCTACGGGCACATAATTCCTATTGGAAACAATAAGAACATCATTAGTTCTTCCCATAGTCTTTTTAATACTGGAATCCGCAAGATGCAAGTTTAGAGAGCAATCTTCAAAGTCACGGAAATCTAGCAAATCACACAAAGTTTTGGGAATAGTGGAGACACTAGCACCCAAATCACACAAGGCATGAAACTCATAATCTTTAATTTTAATTTTGATAGTAGGATCCCACTCATCATAGAGTTTTCTAGGGATATAAACTTTCAACTCAAGTTTTTCTTCGTAAGATTGCATCAAGGCATCAACAATGTGTTCGGTAAAGGCCTTATTTTGACTATAAGCATGAGGAGAATCTAGCATGGATTGCAACAAGGAAATACAACCAATCAAAGAGCAATTTTAGTAATTAAATTCCTTGAGATCCAAAATAGTGGGTTTAGCAACATCAACATTTTTATTTCTTTCAATCCCACTTTCATCAATTTCATCATCGAGATCTAGAAACTCAGAATTCTTAGGACGCCTTCTAGGTAAAGGAAGATCATATTCAGTTTCATCAAGATTCATATTGCAAAACAAGGATTTAATAGGGGACACATCAATAACTTTTAGATCTTCATCTTGATTTTCATAGGAATCGGAAGAACACGCTTTAATAAAGGCATCTTTGGAAGCACGCATCCTAGCGGTTCTTTCCTTGCACTCATCAATGGAAATTCTCATAGATTTGAGAGACTCATTGATATCATGCTTAGGAGGAATAGACTAAGCTTTAAAGAATCAATTTCAAGAGAAATTCTATCAACGTTCCTAGCGAAATCATCAACTTTAAGCAATTTTTCTTCAAGCAAGGCATTAAAATTCTTTTGTGAATTCATAAACTCTTTAACACTACTCTGAAATTCAGAGGGCATCTTATTAAAATTTCCATAAGAGTTGTTGTAGGAATTTCCATAATTATTAGAAGGATTACTAGGATATGGCCTAGGATTAAAATTCCCTCTATACGCGTTATTTCCAAAACTATTCCTTCCAACAAAATTCACATCCATAGATTCATTATTATTCTCAATCAAAGTAGATAAAGGCATATCATTGGGATCAAGAGAAGTATTTTTAGTAGCAAACATTTTCATAAGTTCATCCATCTTTTCACTCAAAACATTGATTTCCCCTATAGCATGCACTTTTTTACTAGAAGTTCTTTCGGTATGCCATTGAGAATAATTAGCCATAATATTGTCAAGCAATGTTGTAGCATCTCCTAACGTAATTTCCATAAACGTGCCTCCCGCGGCCGAGTCTAGAAGATTTCTAGAAGCAAAATTTAATCCGGCATAAAATTTTTGGATGATCATCCATAAATTCAAACCATGAGTAGGGCAATTGCGAAGCATCAATTTCATTCTTTCCCAAGATTGGGCAACATGCTCATGATCAAGTTGTTTAAAATTCATAATATCGTTCCTAAGAGTGATGATCTTAGCGGGAGGAAAATATTTAGAGATTAAAGCATCTTTGCACTTGTTCCAAGAATCAATACTATTTTTAGGCAAAGACAAAAACCAAATTTTAGCACGATCTCTAAGTGAAAACGGAAATAACTTCAATTTGACAATATTGTTATCCGCATCTTTCTTCTTTTGCATATCACACAAATCAACAAAATTGTTTAGACGAGTAGCGACATCTTCACTAGGAAGGCTGGCGAATTGATCTTTCATAACAAGATTCAGCAAAGCGGCATTGATTTCACAAGACTCATCATTATTAAGAGGAGTAATCGGAGTACTAAGGAAATCATTATTATTGGTATTCGAGAAATCACACAATTTGGTATTATCTTGTGCCATGGCAACAAGTAATCCAACACACAAGCAAAGGCAAACGAGAAAAAGGCAAAAGAGAAAGAGAGGAGGAGATTGGGAAAGAGAGGGCGAATAAAACGGCAAGGGTGAAGTGGGGGAGAGGAAAGCGAGAGGCAAATAATGTAATGCAAGAGATAGGGATTGTGATGGGTACTTGGTATAGTTGACTTTTGCGCGAACTCCCTGGCAACGGCACCAGAAATTCTTCTTGCTACCTCTAGAGCACTGCGTTGGATTTCCCCGAAGAGGAGAGGATGATGCAGTAAAGTAGCGTAAGTATTTCCCTCAGTTTTTGAGAACCAAGGTATCAATCCAGTAGGAGACCACGCATAAGTCCCTCGTACCTACACAAAACGATAGCAACTCGCAACCAACGCTTACGGGTTGTCAATCCCTTCACGGTCACTTACGAGAGTGAGATCTGATAGAGATACTATTTTTGGTATTTTTGATAGATAGATGCAAAGTAAAAAGTAAAAGGCAAAGTAAAAACAAAGCAAGTAAATAAAGTAATGGAGATTGATATGATAAGAATAGACCCGGGGGCCATAGGTTTCACTAGTGGCTTCTCTCAAGAGCATAAGTATTCTACGGTGGGTGAACAAATTACTGTTGAGCAATTGATAGAAAAGCGAATAATTATGAGATTATCTAGGTATGATCATGTATATAGGCATCACGTCCAAAACAAGTAGATCAAAACGATTCTGCATCTACTACTATTACTCCACTCATCGACCGCTATCCAGCATGCATCTAGAGTATTAAGTAAAACAGAGTAATGCTTTAAGTAAGATGACATGATGTAGAGGGATAAATTCATGCAATATGATAAAACCCCATCTTGTTATCCTCGATGGCAGCAATACAATACATGCCTTGCAACTCTTTCTGTCACTGAGTAAGGACACCGCAAGATTGAACCCAAAGCTAAACACTTCTCCCATGGCAAGAACTACCAATCTAGTTGGCCAAACCAAACGGATAATTCAAAGAGACTTGTAGAGATAACTCAATCATAGATAAAAGAATTCAGAGAAGAATCAAATATTGTTCATAGATAAGCTGGATCATAAACTCACAATTCATCGGTCTCAACAAACACACCGCAAAAAGAAGATTACATCGAATAGATCTCCACAAGAGAGGGGGAGAACATTGTATTGAGATCCAAAAAGAGAGAAGAAGCCATCTAGCTAATAACTATGGACCCGAAGGTCTGAAGTAAACTACTCACCCTTCATCGGAGAGGCTATGGTGTTGATGTAGAAGCCCTCCGTGGTAGATGCCCTCTCTGGCGGAGCTCCGAAACAGGCCCCAAGATGGGATCTCGCGGATACAGAAGGTTGCGGCGGTGGAATTAGGTTTTTGGCTCCGTATCTGATCTGACCGGGGTGCGTAGGTATATATAGGAGGAAGGAGTACGTCGGTGGAGCAACAGGGGGCCCACAAGGCAGGGGGGCACGCACAAGGGGGGAGCCCTCCACCCTCGTGACCGCCTCTGGCACTTCTTGGAGTAGGGTCCAAGTCTCCTGGATCACGTTCAGTGAGAAAATCACGTTCCCGAAGGTTTTATTCCGTTTGGACTCCGTTTGATATTCTGTTTCTTCAAAATACTGAAATAGGTAAAAAAACAGCAATTCTGGGCTGGGCCTCCGTTTAATAGGTTAGTCCCAAAAATAATATGAAAGTGGAAAATGAAGCCCAATATAGTCCAAAACAGTAGACAAAGTAGCATGGAGTAATCAAAAATTATAGATACGTTGGAGACGTATCATGCATCCCCAAGCTTAATTCCTGCTCGTCCCCGAGTAGGTAAATGATAATTTTTTTGATGCGTTGTGATACTTTGGCATAATTTCAATGTAAATCTTCTTAATTGTGACATGAATATTCAGATCCAAAAGATTCAAGACAAAACTTCATATTAACATAAAGGTAATAATACTTCAAGCATACTAATCAAAGCAATCATGTCTTCTCAAAATAGCATGGTTAAGGAAAGTTATCCCTACAAAATCATATAGTCTAGCTATGCTCTATCTTCATCACACAAAGTATTTAATCATGCACAACCCCGATGACGAGCCAAGCAATTGTTTCATACTTTAGAAATCTCAAACTTTTTCAACTTTCACGCAATACATGAGCGTGAGCCATGGACATAGCACTATAGGTGGAATAGAATGGTGGTTGTGGAGAAGACAAAAAGGAGAAGATAGTCTCACATCAACTAGGCGTATCAACGGGCTATGGAGATGCCCATCAATAGATATCAATGTGAGTGAGTAGGGATTGCCATGCAACGGATGCACTAGAGCTATAAGTATATGAAGGCTCAACAAAAGAAACTAAGTGGGTGTGCATCCAACTTGCTTGCTCAAGAAGACCTAGGGCACTTTTGAGGAAGCCCATCATTGGAATATACAAGCCAAGTTCTATAATGAAAAATTCCCACTAGTATATGAAAGTGATAACATATGAGACTCTCTATCATGAAGATCATGGTGCTTATTTTGAAGCACAAGTGTGGAAAAAGGATAGTAGCATTGTCCCTTCTTTCTTTTTTTCTCATTTTTTCTTTTTTTTCTTTTCTTTTTTTTTCTTTTGGTGGGATTCTTTGGCCTCTTTTTTTTATTTGGGCTTCTTTGGCCTCTTTTATTTTTCATAAAGTCCGGAGTCTCATCCCAACTTATGGGGGAATCATAGTCTCCATCATTCTTTCCTCACTGGGACAATGCTCTAATAATGATGATCATCACACTTTTATTTTTCTTACAACTCAACAATTACAACTCGATACTTAGAACAAGATATGACTCTATATGAATGCCTCCGGCGGTGTACCGGGATATGCAATGAATCAAGAGTGACATGAATGAAAGAATTATGAACGGTGGCTTTGCCACAAATACAATGTCAACTACATGTTCATGCAAAAAGCAATATGACAAAAGTAATGTGTGTCATATGAGCGGAACGGTGGAGAGTTGCATGGCAATATATCTCGGAATGGCTATGGAAATGCCATGATAGGTAGGTATGGTGGCTGTTTTGAGGAAGGTATATGGTGGGTGTATGATACCGGCGAAAAGTGCGTGGTATTAGAGAGGCTAGCAATGGCTGAAAGGTGAGAGTGTGTATAATCCATGGACTCAACATTAATCAAAAGAACTCATGCACGTATTGCAAAAATTTAGAAGTCATCAAAAACCAAAGCATTAAACGCATACTCCTAGAGGGATAGATTTGTAGGAAAATACCATCGCTCGTCCCTGACTGCCACTCATAAGGAAGACAATCAATAAATAAAATTGTGCTCTGACTTCATCACAAGCGGTTCACCATACGTGCATGCTACGGGAATCACAAACTTCAACGCAAGCATTCTTTAAATTCATAATTACCCCTACTAGCATTGCTTTAATATTATCACCTCCATATCTCAAAACAATTATCAAGCATCAAACTTATCTTAGTATTCAATGCACTCAAAAGAAAGTTTCACAAATCTTGAATACCAAGTATATTAACTTTAAGCAAATTACTATGCTATTAACAACTCTCAAAATAATCTAAGTGAAGCATGAGAGATCAATAGTTTCTTTAAAACAAATCCACCACCGCGCTCTTAAAGATCTAAGTGAAGCACTAGAGCAAAAATTATTACGCTCAAAAGATATAAGTGAAGCACTATGAGCAAAACTATCAAGCTCAAAAGATATAAGTGAAGCACTATGAGCAAAACTATCAAGCTCGAAAGATATAAGTGAAGCACATAGATTATTCTAGCAAATTCCAAATCAGGTATGGCTATCTCAAAAGGTGTGTACAGCAAGGATGATTGTGGCAAACTAACAAGCAAAGACACAAATAATAAAGACGCTCCAAGCAAAACACATATCATGTAGTCAATAAAAATATAGCTCCAAGTAAATTACCGATGGAAGTAGACGAAAGAGGGGATGCCTTCCGGGGCATCCCCAAGCTTTGACTTTTTGGTGTCCTTGGATTATCTTGGGGGTGCCATGGGCATCCCCAAGCTTAGGCTCTTGCCACTCTTTGTTCCATAATCCATCAAAAGAATTCACCCAAAACTTGAAAACTTCACAACACAAAACTCAATAGAAATCTCGTGAGCTCCGTTAGTGAAAAAAAACAAAAGACTACTTCAAGGTACTGTAATGAACTCATTCTTTATTTATATTGGTGTTAAACCTACTGTATTCCAACTTCCTTATGGTTTATAAACTAATTTATTAGCCATAGATGCATTGAAATAAGCAAACAACACACGAAAAACAGAATATGTCAAAAACAGAACAGTCTGTAGCAATCTGTAACTAACGCAAACTTCTGGATCTCTAAAAACTTCTACCAAAATAGGACGTACTGGACAATTTGTCTATTGATCGGCAGCAAAAATAATCAATGCAAAAGCACGTTCCTGTGATTTATTGAATTTTTTCTCGTGAGCGCAAAGTTTCTGTTTTTCAGCAGAATCAAATCAACTATCATCATAGCTTATCCTATAGGTTCTACTTGGCACAAACACTAATTAAAACACAAAACCACATATAAACAGAAAATAGAAACAAAATTTAGCACTAAACAGGAACAAAAACAAAGAACAAAAAATAAAATTGGGTTGCCTCCCAACAAACGCTATCGTTTAACGCCCCTAGCTAGGCATAAAAGCGAAGATAGATCTAAGTTTTGCCATCTTTGGTAGGCAATCCATAGGTGGCTATCATGATAGATTCATATGGTAGTTTTATTTTATTTATAGTGAAGTGTTCCATACCATTTCTCAAGGGAAATTGGAATCTAATATTCCCTTCCTTCATATCAATAATCACACCAATCGTTCTAAGGAAAGGTCTACCAAGAATAATAGGACATCAAGGATTGCAATCTATATCAAGAACGATAAAATCTACGGGCACATAATTCCTATTGGCAACAATAAGAACATCATTAATTCTTCCCATAGGCTTTTTAATACTGGAATCTGCAAGATGCAAGTTTAGAGAGCAATCTTCAAAGTCACGGAAATCTAGCAAATCACACAAAGTTTTGGGAATAGTGGAGACACTAGCACCCAAATTACACAAGGCATGAAACTCATAATCTTTAATTTTAATTTTGATAGTAGGTTCCCACTCATCATAGAGTTTTCTAGGGATAGAAACTTTCAACTCAAGTTTTTCTTCATAAGATTGCATCAAGGCATCAACAATGTGTTCGGTAAAGGCCTTATTTTGACTATAAGCATGAGGAGAATCTAGCATGGATTGCAACAAGGAAATACAACCAATCAAAGAGCAATTTTCATAATTAAATTCCTTCAGATCCAAAATAGTGGGTTTAGCAACATCAAGATTTTTATTTCTTTCAATCCCACTTTCATCAATTTCATCATCGAGATCTAGAAACTCAGAATTCTTAGGACGCCTTCTAGGTAAAGGAAGATCATATTCAGTTTCATCAAGATTCATATTGCAAAACAAGGATTTAATAGGGGACACATCAATAACTTTTAGATCTTCATCTTGATTTTCATAGGAATCGGAAGAACACGCTTTAATAAAGGCATCTTTGGAAGCACGCATCCTAGCGGTTCTTTCCTTGCACTCATCAATGGAAATTCTCATAGCTTTGAGAGACTCATTGATATCATGCTTAGGAGGAATAGATCTAAGCTTTAAAGAATCAATTTCAAGAGAAATTCTATCAACGTTCCTAGCCAAATCATCAACTTTAAGCAATTTTTCTTCAAGCAAGGCATTAAAATTCTTTTGTGAATTCATAATCTCTTTAACACTACTCTGAAATTCAGAGGGCATCTTATTAAAATTTCCATAAGAGTTGTTGTAGGAATTTCCATAATTATTAGAAGGATTACTAGGATAAGGCCTAGGATTAAAATTCCCTCTATACGCGTTATTTCCAAAACTATTCCTTCCAACAAAATTCACATCCATAGATTCATTATTATTCTCAATCAAAGTAGATAAAGGCATATCATTGGGATCAAGAGAAGTATTTTTAGTAGCAAACATTTTCATAAGTTCATCCATCTTTTCACTCAAAACATTGATTTCCCCTATAGCATGCACTTTTTTACTAGAAGTTCTTTCGGTATGCCATTGAGAATAATTAGCCATAATATTGTCAAGCAATGTTGTAGCATCTCCTAACGTAATTTCCATAAACGTGCCTCCCGCGGCCGAGTCTAGAAGATTTCTAGAAGCAAAATTTAATCCGGCATAAAAATTTTGTATGATCATACATAAATTCAAACCATGAGTAGGGCAATTGCGAAGCATCAATTTCATTCTTTCCCAAGATTGGGCAACATGCTCATGATCAAGTTGTTTAAAATTCATAATATCGTTCCTAAGAGTGATGATCTTAGCGGGAGGAAAATATTTAGAGATAAAAGCATCTTTGCACTTGTTCCAAGAATCAATACTATTTTTAGGCAAAGACGAAAACCAAATTTTAGCACGATCTCTAAGTGAAAACGGAAATAACTTCAATTTGACAATATTGTTATCCGCATCTTTCTTCTTTTGCATATCACACAAATCAACAAAATTGTTTAGATGAGTAGCGGCATCTTCACTAGGAAGGCCGGCGAATTGATCTTTCATAACAAGATTCAGCAAAGCGGTATTGATTTCACAAGACTCATCATTATTAAGAGGAGCAATTGGAGTACTAAGGAAATCATTATTATTGGTATTCGAGAAATCACACAATTTGGTATTATCTTGTGCCATGGCAACAAGTAATCCAACACACAAGCAAAGGCAAACGAGAAAAAGGCAAAAGAGAAAGAGAGGAGGAGATTGGGAAAGAGAGGGCGAATAAAACGGCAAGGGTGAAGTGGGGGAGAGGAAAGCGAGAGGCAAATAATGTAATGCGAGAGATAGGGATTGTGATGGGTACTTGGTATAGTTGACTTTTGCGCGAACTTCCTGGCAACGGCGCCAGAAATTCTTCTTGCTACCTCTAGAGCACTACGTTGGATTTCCCCGAAGAGGAGAGGATGATGCAGTAAAGTAGCGTAAGTATTTCCCTCAGTTTTTGAGAACCGAGGTATCAATCCAGTAGGAGACCACGCACAAGTCCCTCGTACCTACACAAAACGATAGCAACTCGCAACCAACGCTTAGGGGTTGTCAATCCCTTCACGGTCACTTACGAGAGTGAGATCTGATAGAGATACTATTTTTGGTATTTTTGATAGATAGATGCAAAGTAAAAAGTAAAAGGCAAAGTAAAAACAAAGCAAGTAAATAAAGTAATGGAGATTGATATGATAAGAATAGACCCGGGGGCCATAGGTTTCACTAGTGGCTTCTCTCAAGAGCATAAGTATTCTACGGTGGGTGAACAAATTACTGTTGAGCAATTGATAGAAAAGTGATTAATTATGAGATTATCTAGGTATGATCATGTATATAGGCATCACGTCCAAAACAAGTAGATCGAAACGATTCTGCATCTACTACTATTACTCCACTCATCGACCGCTATCCAGCATGCATCTAGAGTATTAAGTAAAACAGAGTAATGCTTTAAGTAAGATGACATGATGTAGAGGGATAAATTCATGCAATATGATAAAAACCCCATCTTGTTATCCTCGATGGCAACAATACAATACGTGCCTTGCAACTCTTTCTGTCACTGAGTAAGGACACCGCAAGATTGAACCCAAAGCTAAACACTTCTCCCATGGCAAGAACTACCAATCTAGTTGGCCAAACCAAACGGATAATTCGAAGAGACTTGTAGAGATAACTCAATCATACATAAAAGAATTTAGAGAAGAATCAAATATTGTTCATAGATAAGCTGGATCATAAACTCACAATTCATCGGTCTCAACAAACACACCGCAAAAAGAAGATTACATCGAATATATCTCCTCAAGAGAGGGGGAGAACATTGTATTGAGATCCAAAAAGAGAGAAGAATCCATCTAGCTAATAACTATGGACCCAAGGGTCTGAAGTAAACTACTCACACTTGATCGGAGAGGCTATGGTGTTGATGTAGAAGCCCTCCATGGTAGATGCCCTCCCCGGCATACAGAAGGCCCCAAGATGGGATCTCGCGGATACAGAAGGTTGCGGCGGTGGAATTAGGTTTTTGGCTCCGTATTTGATCTGATGGGGGTACGTAGGTATATATAGGAGGAAGGAGTACATAGGTGGAGCAATAGGGGGCCTCGAGGCAGGGGGGCGCGCCCAGGGGGGGCCTCCACCCTCGTGACTGCCTCTGGCACTTCTTGGAGTAGGGTCCAAGTCTCCTGGATCACGTCAGGTGAGAAAATCACGTTCCCGAAGGTTTTATTCCGTTTGGACTCCGTTTGATATTCTGTTTCTTCGAAATACTGAAATAGGCAAAAAACAACAATTCTGGGCTGGGCCTCCGGTTAATAGGTTAGTCCCAAAAATAATATGAAAGTGGAAAATAAAGCCCTATATAGTCCAAAACAGTAGACAAAGTAGCATGAAGTAATCAAAAATTATAGATACGTTGGAGACGTATCAAAGGACCATGAAGATAATAAAATAGAAAGACTGTTCTGGTCACAGTTTAATGCGCCAGCGCGCTCCTTGCCCTTGAGTGAGAAGATGGCAGCTATAGCCGAGCTCCATAGGCTGTCCGGCCTTGCAATGAGGTCTGTGATAGACCATCTGTGGCCGAAGGGGCCGAAGCCGGACAATTACTTTGGTTTGGTGCAACAATTATTTGGCGCCAGATCGCAGATCGATGCCGTGAAGAAATCGGCATGCATAGAGGGTGCATGGATGGCTCTTGCCCGTGTGAAAACATACTGGGCGGCTATGGAGGCCATCAGCATTGCGACCCAGGGTCCGGCAGGAATCCAAGACCCAGCCGAGCACTATTTTGAGCAGGTCATAGAAGGTGTCCGTAGAATAGAGGCACAGTGCTCAAAGAATGTCATGTTTGAGTGACGATTCTATTAAGTGTAAACAATTATGTGTTTGATTGTAGAGGTTGTTGTCTATACTGTTGCCTGAAAGTATTATAATGTCTCTTGTGCGGCTGTTTATGTATGCATATAACGTGAAAGTTAGCAGTCGTTGGCTTCGGACCCCACACACATAATGCGGGGGTGTTCGAGAAAATATGTGTGAACACACTTGATCCAATGTCTTGGTCTGTTAAGGAGGTGATCGCACGTCGAACCAGGCAACCAGACTATAAGTTGTAACACTTTCCACT
The DNA here is from genome assembly GCF_002162155.2 of Triticum dicoccoides. Classification (NCBI taxonomy): domain Eukaryota; kingdom Viridiplantae; phylum Streptophyta; class Magnoliopsida; order Poales; family Poaceae; genus Triticum; species Triticum dicoccoides. The sequence goes on along the minus strand of NC_041389.1, from coordinate 671,301,074 downwards.
TAGCCATAGGAGTTTGAAAGGTGGGGTTACAATCTAGCCCCTGGCACTTCCGCGAGCGTCCGGATACGGTGCGCATACTTGACCGGTAGACCGGTCCTTCGTTAATGCAGAGGAATCCTATAGATTCTGATGAGTCCTCGAGTGACCAGTCTCTCGCTGTATCATGACAGTCAGTTTTCGGCTTTCTCTACCGAGGTGTTCAACCGGAATAACTAGGGTACAATCACAGTAGTTCTCCTTTGGCCGCCTTAGCCGATAGAACGGAATGTAAGATAGCAAACCCAGGAGCCGGACTAACCCAACATTTGACCAAAGACATGATTCGGAGCTGATGCATATAAGGCCAAACTCGTGACGCCGAACACTCCCGAAGGTATTCGGACTTTATAACATATATTGGGTTGAATAACGCCCTTGACCTTGTGATTCCAGGTACGTGCAATTATCTGTCGTGGCAAAAAGCCTATAACGCCAGTATCCCTTATAGGTTTATGAAATGCCCATGGGATGTCGAGCAACAAGAGACAGTAAAGAAGGTTTACGCAGGGGCTTAATCTAAAGAGAAACCTGTGGGCGGGGCCCTGCTGCACGTCTGCGCCTGTGTCTCCGTTGTGCCGTATCCTGAAAGGGTGTCGCACTAGTAGTGTCTGTAGGAACGAAAAAAAAGAAGACATGCGAAAAGTTAGCTATGCTCGAGGAATGTTTCGTCATCCGGCCTATTAATGAGTTAAGCCGAACTGTGGGCTTTTGCTACATGTTTGCAGCCCCTCGTATTATTTATGGGGACACATGCACAGCCCCTAGCACAGGTTTATCCGAGCTGTTGTAAAAAATGGTGTACTGGACTCGTCTAACCATGTCCGTGGTCTTGACGACCGGTAATGTGTTTCGGAGGGAGAGGCCGCTTAGAGTCCGGCAGCGGGAGCTACCGCATACTGCTCTGTGTTTTTGCTAACCGTGATGACGCCGCATGGACCGGGCATCTTGAGTTTAAGGCATGCGTAGTTTGGTATTGCGTTAAAGCAAGCGAAGGCCGTTCTTCCAAGCAATGCATGATAATCGTTGCTGAAAGGGGCGATGTTGAAGAGTAGGTTCTCGCTTCTGAAGTTGTCGGGAGAACCGAATGTTACTTCTAATACGAGGGAGCCCCAGCAGTGGGCTACCACGCCTGGAATTACTCCATTGAAGGTGGCATTATTTTGACTTATTCTAGATGGGTCTACCCCCATCTTGCGGATGGTGTCTTGATATATCAGATTAAGACTGCCGCCACCGTCCATTAGGACGCGAGTAAGATGGTATCCATCAATTATCGGGTCGAGCACCAATGCAGTCGATCCTCCGTGCCGGATACTGGCCGGGTAGTCCCTGTGATCAAAAGTGATCGGGCAAGTCACCCAGAGATTGAATTGGGGGGCTACGAACTCTGCGTGAGTTACGTGTACCATGTTTACCGTTTTGACTTCCGGTGGGAATTTTTTCTGGCCCCCGGTGTTCGGCTGGCGAGGTTCGCCCTCGTCTTCGCTTGGTGTTTGGCTTCCCTTGTGTTCGGCGTTTAAATTGCCGGCCTGCTTGAAGACCCAACATTCTCTGTGGGTATGATTTGCAGGTTTTTTAGAGGTGCCATGGATTTGGCACAATCTGTCCAGGACTTTGTTCAGGCCAGATGGCCCCTCTTTACTGCTTTTGTATGGCTTCTTGCCTTGAGCAGGGTGAGGGCCCCTGAATCCGGCGTTAACCGCCGTGTTGTCCGGACTATCGCCACTCCGACGCCTGTGCTTAGTGCACCGTGGCTTCCCGTTGCCGTCTCGAATTTCTGATGTACCCGAGTCGCTGGTGCCTCTACGGGCCAACCAGCTGTCCTCGCCGGCACAAAATCGGGTCATGAGGTTTGTTAAGGCTGCCATCATTCTCGGCTTTTCTTGGCCGAGGTGTCTGGCAAGCCACTCGTCTCGAATACTGTGTTTGAAGGCCGCTAAGGCTTCAGCATCTGGATAGTCGACAATTTGATTCTTCTTAGTGAGGAATCTGTTCCAAAGTTTGTGGGCTGACTCTCCGGGCTGCTGTATTATGTGAGTTAAATCGTCAGCATCTGGAGGCCTGACATAGGTCCTTTGAAAATTTGCCTTGAAAGCATCCTCAAGTTCCTCCCAACTCCCAATTGAGTTTTCGGGGAGGCTTTTCAGCCAATGACGAGCTGGTCCTTTTAACTTGAGGGGGAGGTATTTGATGGCATGGAGGTCATCCCCACGAGCCATGTGTATGTGAAGGATAAAATCTTCAATCCAAACCCCAGGGTCTGTCGTTCCGTCGTATGACTCTATATTCACGGGTTTGAATCCCTCATGATCCAGCACCTCGTCCGTGAAGCACAGGGGGTGTGCAGCCCCTCTGTATCTGGCCATGTCGCGGCATGCTGCCGGCTGCTATTGCTCCCGGTGTTGATTCCGGACTGGTATTCGATCAGTATGATCATTCTGGTGACCATAATCCCGCGTCGGAGCATGTCCTCTAGACCCATAGATGGATCTGGCCGCACTGGCCTTTTTGTCCAGGAGCTCTCATAAATCGTGTGCGGTATCGGTGGCTGCTCTATCGCGTCCATGAGGTGGCTGGTCCAGCTGAGTAGCCGTATTGTTTTTGGGCCGAACGGGTGCTGTGGCTTCATCGTCAAATTCGGGTAGCAGTTTCGGTTTGGGTAGCTCTTTGTGTGGCGATTATCGCCACATTTCCCTTCGGTGTTCAGCACCTTATTCCATCTTCGGTTGAGCGTATCCTGCGCGGCCTTAAGCCTTTTCTTCTGCTTCTTCAGGCTCCGCGCTATGGCCAGGAGTTTTTTGCGGAGGTTATCTTGTTCCGAATGTTCTTCCGGGATGATGAACGCATCGTCAACCGGACTGTTCTCTTCTTTGGAGGTAGCATGATGAGTTCGGCCCTCTGAATTTATGTGATCGGGCATCTGCTCCGGGCTGTGTTCGGCATGACCTGGTTTGTCCTACTCCATCGCTGGGTCCCTATGGTCGTTGTTGCCTTCGGAATCAACCGGAGTGTCATCCTGTTTTGGGTTGTTATGCTATTTTTACTGTGAATGGACCTGAGGCGGCGCCTACGCCGTCGTTTTTTCTTTTGCCCGGGGGGTTTGTCCTCCATTGTGTCCTTTTTGTCACCATTGTCTTGTTTGGGGGTGTCCACCATGTAGATGTCGTATGATGAAGTGGCTGTCCAGCGCCCGGTGGGCGGTGGTTCCGGATCTTCCCCTGCATCAACGTTCATACCGTCGATGTTATTGGGGTCGAAGTCAAGCATGTCTGTTAGGTCATCGACATTGGATACAAAGTGGGTGGTGGGTGGGCTGCGATTTTCCTCTGTATCCCAGACGGGCCGCACATAGTTCGGCCAGGAGTCTTCTGACACAGAGAGAGAGAGACCTTAATGAATTTAGCACGTCTCCGAAGGGTGAGTGCTGAAAGATATCCGCGGCGGCAAATTCCATAACCAGAGCCCAGTTAGATTCGATGGGCACGGATGCGTACGGTCCGGAACACACGACCGGAGGCGAGTCCGGGGGTCCGGAGATACAGATCCCTATAGGAGAGGAGTCTGTGTTTGGCTCCAAAGCCGATGAGTGTGCGGCCTTCGGGGTGGGGTCCATCCACCCGTCCTCAGAAGGCACGACCTACTCTGGAACAAAGTCCGGAGCTGTAGCAGGTGCGGTGTTCCGAATACTGTCTGACTGCAGATCTAGGTCATGCACGTCGTGATTGTTCGGCGCTCCTGACACGGGCCCAAATCCGTCGAAAATCAAGTCTCCGCGGACGCCAGCAGTGTAGTTTAGGTTTCCAAACCTGACCTGATTGCTAGGGGCGTAGCTATCGATCTGCTCCAGATGGCCAAGCGAGTTGGCCCGCAGTGCAAAGCCGCCGAACATGAAAATCTGTCTGGGGAGAAAATTCTCACCCAGGACAGCGTGGTTGAAGGTTGGAGAAGCCATCTAGCCTGGCAGCAATGACACAGAGGAACTCTCCATGAAAGCACCAATGTCGGTGTCAAAACCGGTGGATCTCGGGTAGGGGGTCCCGAACTGTGCGTCTAAGGCTAATGGTAACAGGAGACTGGGGACACGATGTTTACCCAGGTTTGGGCCCTCTCGATGGAGGTAATACCCTACTTCCTGCTTGATTGATCTTGATGATATGAGTATTACAAGAGTTGATCTACCACGAGATCAGAGAGGCTAAACCCTAGAAGCTAGCCTATGGTATGATTGTTGTTGTCCTACGGACTAAACCCTTCGGTTTATATAGACATCGGAGGGGGCTAGGGTTACACAGAGTCGGTTTACAGAGGAGGAGATCTACACCCGATCGCCAAGCTTGCCTTCCACGCCAAGGAGAGTCCCATCCGGACACGGGATGAAGTCTTCTATCTTGTATCTTCATAGTCCAACAGTACAGCCAAAGTGTATAGTCCGGCTGTCCGGATACCCCCTTATCCAGGACTCCCTCAACGACCCCGAGGTGTCGTCTTGGAGGATCTCTCCCGATCCACAAGTGAAGACTAGGCCAGAAGGTGATACTTCGGATGCCCAGGGTCCGGGGTGTTCGGCTCCTACAGAGACCAACAATAAAAGCCCCAGACTATCCTATATACAACCGGAGATGACTCGAAAGTCGAGTGAACATATACCATTTAAGGGAGTTTGTATCCCTATGGCTGCTTCCAGGGATCCGGAAGCGCCGGATACATTGACGGGCATACTGCGACATGCGTCTGTCTTAGAGGAACATCGTACCTTGATGGGTACAGTAGTTGAGAGAGTTTTATCCGCGAAATGCGGATTCAATGAAGCTTTTACGAGCCTGCTAAGAGGCTTCGAGGTGTGTAATGTCATATTTTCAATTGTGTCGTAAATGCAAGATGCGCCTATGTATAGATAGTAGCCCCTGAGACTCTGGTTGACGTCCAAATGGAGGCGATCAGAGGATCAAAAAAAAGGTAGATATGCTTAGGAAATAATTTTACTAAGTGACACACAGGCTGTTTCTTCCCTGGCGACTGCCCGAGCTACAGAGGTTGCCAAGCTGAGGCAGAAACTTGATGCGGTAGATGATGACATCACTCTCATGAACAGGCGGCTCGACGAGGCACAAGGTATGTCATCGGGCAGTCAGTATATGCAAATATTATATGAACATGACACTGAAAATTGTAATATGCTTAACTGCAGATGGTGCCGCCGCCGTTGAGACCCTTCGGGCTGAGCTTGCCCGGGCCAAGGAGCAAGCCAGGGTGAGTAATGCGGCTGCCGAAAAGGCAGCTGCTGAATTAAAACCCAAACAGGCTGCTAGGCGCCAGAGCAAGGAGAGAATATCTACCATGGCGCTTGAGCTAAAGGATACCACTAGCCGATGTGAATTTCTCGAGAAAGATAACCAAACAAAAGCGACGGATCTTGAGAAGGCCGTACAAGAGGCGAAAGAAGCACGGTCCGAGTCTAGAGCGGCTCGGGAGGAGATCCAGCAAGCTGGGGAGATCGCGGCTGGTAAGCCCTTCTTATTGCGAACTAAATTCAGCGATCCAAAGTATGCCCCGCTTGATCGAATGTGGAGTTCTCCAGATGCATTTTTGGACTTATCGAAGAGTGCTTCTGATGCAACGCAGTTTTTCCAAGCCCAAGAAGGACATGAAGCGGAAAAGCTTTTGCAGTCGCAATTCAGCATGCCAAAGCATCCACTATTGCTAAACGAACAGATGGCCCAACGGGACGAGCTCCACAGGATATCCGGACTTGCCATGAAGGCCGTTGTGGTCCGGCTGTGGCCTAGCGAGCCAATTCCAAATAGTTATTTTTGCTTAGTGCAACGACTTGTTCATGCGGCGTCGCATATCGACGCTATCAAGTGGTCGACGTGCATAGAAGGTGCACGGATGGCCTTTGCCCGCGTCAAGACGTACTGGGCGAAGATGAAGGCTGCCGATATTGCTACCATGAGTCCACCCGAGGGCAAGGACACGCCAGAGCATTACTTTGAAGAAGTCTTAGAGGGTGCCTGCTTGATAGAGGGTCAGTGCTCGAAAGATATTATGTTCGAGTAAAATGTATCAAAATTGTAAAAACAATGCTTATGATATATGAAGGCTTTATTTATACTTTTGCCTATAAAGTATTTTAGTGCCTCCTGTGCGGCCGTCTTGTATATATAATCTGAAAGTTTACCAGTCGTCGGCTTCAGCCCCCTCGCATATAATGCGGGGGTGTTTGGAAAAAAGCACTTGATCAGTCTTGACCCAACGTCTTGGTCCCTTAAGGAGGTGTCAATGCGGCGAACCAGGCAATCAGACTATAGGGCTTTAACACTTTCACTTAGCCATAGGAGTTTGATAGTGGGGCTACGATATAGCCCCTGGTATGCACGCAGTTATCCGAATACGGCGCGTTTTCATACGTGACCAAAAGAATGGTCCTTCATGTAATATGGAAGGAATCACGAAGATTCCAGTAAGTCCACAAGTGGTCGACCAGCTCTCGCCGCATCATGACAGTCAGTTTTCGGCTTTCTCTACTGAGGTGCTCATCCGGACGAAACATGACACAATCGCAGTAGTTCTCCCTTTACTACCCTAGCCGATAGAGCGGAACTTAAGGTAGTAAGCACAGGAGCCGGGCAACCCAACTATTGACCGAAGACATGATTCGGAGCTGATGCATATAAGGCCAAACTCGTGATGCCGAACACTCCCTATAGGTGTTTGTACTTTTCAACATACACCGGGATGAATACAACCCTTGGTATTGGACCCTGGTGTCAAGGCACAAGCGACAATCTGACAGGGGAGAACGCAGATGGTGAGAGAATAAAACTCCAAGTACAATATGAATGAAGCTGCTTCTATAGTATCCCCTTCCGGTACGGCGAACCGTATACTTACAGATAGTGTCGATAACTTCCTTGGACATTTTAAGTGCCATGAAAGTATGAAACAAAAAGAGATAAAGGGTTTACACATGGTCTTAATCTGAAAAGAAACCTTAGCGTGGGGCCCTGCTGCACGTCTGCGTCGCTTTCTCCTTTGTGTTGTGTTCTTGAAGGTGGGAAAATGTGACGACCATCTGTAAAAAAGGAAAAAACCTATAAAAGGAATCCAGTGTGGCCGCAAACAGAGTTGGTTCGTTTGATGAACCTTGAAAGACAATTTCTAGAGTCCGAATAGGGTCAAGCCGAACTATGGACTATTGTTTATGCATTGTGCCCTCAGCACTGCCCAAGGAACTTTATGGATATACTCGTGTGCACGAGGTACATATGCTATCGCCTTATGGGGCAATCGATGGGGGCGTAACTGCTAATTGAGCTCGGATTTATCTGAGCTGCCACGATGAGGCGGGCGCCGGACATGTTTAGCTGTATATTCCTCCGTGCGAAGAGAACGCTCCGTATTTCCATTGACTGTGATTACGCCATGCGGTCTAGGCATTTTGAGTTTTAACTAGGCGTAATGTAGGACTGCATTGAAGCAGGCGAAGGCTGTTCATTCGAGTAGTGCATGATAGCCACTTCGGAATGGAGCGATGTCGAAGATGAGCTCTTTGCTCCGAAAGTTATCAGGAGAGCCGAATACGACCACCAATGTTAAAGAACCCATGCAGTGGGCTTCTACGCCTGTTATAACTCCTTTAAAGGTCGTGTTGCTTGGCTTGATTCTCGATGGGTCTATCCCCATCTTGCGGACAGTGTCTTGATATATCAAATTGAGACTGCTGCCGCCGTCCATAAGGACTCGAGTGAGGTGGTATCCGTCGATTATTGGATCGATTACTAGGGAAGCCGAACCCCCGTGACGGATACTGGTCGGATGATCCCTACTATCAAAGGTGATCGGATAGGCCAACATGGGTTGAATTTGGGGGCAGTAGGCTCAACGACATAGAAATCTTGGAGTGCGCGTTTGTGCTCCCTCTTGGGATATGAGTGACATAGATCATGTTCATTGTTTTGATCTCCGATGGAAATTTCTTTTGTCCCGCCGCATTCAGCTGGCGAGGTTCATCCTCGTCTTCGCTCTGAGGTCCTTTCCCCTTGTGTTCGGCGGTAAGCTTGTCGGCCTGCTTGAAAACCCAAAAACTGCGGTTGGTATGGTTCGCAGGTTTAGCGGGGGTGCCATGGATCTGACAGGACCTATCTAAAATTTTGTCCAGGCTAGATGGACCGTCTTTATTGCTTTTAAATAGCTTCTTTCGTTGACCAGGTCTAGGGCCACTGTATCCGGCGTTTACCGTTATATCATCTGGGCTTCCTTCATTGTTTCGACGTTTGTTTTTGTTGCATCGTGGCTTTTCATTGCCATCCCTGACTTCGGATGTGCCAGGATCACTGGTGCTGGTATGGGCTAACCAACTATCTTCGCCCATGCAAAAACGGGTCATTAGTGTAGTTAAGGCTGCCATTGTCCTTGGCTTTTCCTGGCCGAGGTGTCTAGCTAGCCATTCGTCCCAGACACTGTGTTTGAAGGCTGCTAAGGCTTCAGCATCCGGGCAATCGACGATTTGGTTCTTCTTGGTGAGATACCTGTTCCATAACTTTCGGGCTGATTCCTCGGGCTGTTGGGTTATGTGACTTAGATCGTCAGCATCCGGGGTTATGCTATCTTCAGCGTCGCTGTGTTCAGACCACAGCCCCGGACTGTGCACGCCGTCCTCTTGTTTGTCCTGCTCCATCGCTGTGTCTGCGGGGTCTTCGGCTTGGTCCGGATTATCACCGTCATGAGTGACAATATAATGTTGCTACTTTTTCCTTTGCCGGATCGAGATCAACGCTTCTGACGCTGTTGCTTGGGAGGTTCATCGACGGGCTTGTTATTGTCACCGTCGGCCATCTTCTCTTGAAGTGTCTCCACCATGTATATATCATATGAAGATGTAGCTGTCCACCGCCCTGTTGCGGGTGGGTTTTGGTCTAGATTCTCTCCGGCTTCAAGGTCCATCCCTTTGAAGTCTTCAGAGGTGTAGCCAAGTAGATCGGTTAAATCTTCGACAGTGGCTACGAAGTGGGTCGTGGGTGGGCAGCAAAATTTTCGTCATCCGCTTCCAATTCAAGCCGGATATAGTTTGGCTGAGAGTCTCCTGATAAGGAGAGGGTTTTTAATGAGTTTAGCACATCGCCTAAAGGTGAGTGCCAGAAGATATCCACGGAGCTGAACTCAATGATCGATGCCTGATCGACAGGCGCGGATGCACGCGGTTCGGAACCTATGGCCGGAAATGAGTCTGAGGTTCAGATGACACATGCCTCGTTCGAGGTCGGATCTGTGTTCGGCTCCAACTCCGCTGAGTCTGCGACCTCCATGGCGGGTTTGAGCTTCCCGTCCTCGGACGGTGCAATCTGCTCCGGATCTAGGGCTAGAGCAGTTATAGGCGTTATCTCCTGAGCGCGGTCCGATGACTGACTTAAGTCATGTTCATCATGGCGGCAGGGAGCGGCTGTCATGGGCTCGAATCCGTCGAAGATCAAGTCTCCCCGGATGTCGGTAACGTAATTCAGGCTTCCAAATCTGACCTGATGGCCAGGGGCATAGCTATCGATCTGCTCTAGATGGCCAAGCGAGTTGGCCTGCAGTGCGAAGCCGCCGAATACGAAGATCTGTCCGGGGAGGAAAACCTCACCCTGGACTGCATTGTTGTAGATAATTTATGGATCCATCAAAACCTTCTGGTGACGATGCAACGGAACTCTCAATGAAAGCACCAATGTTGGTGTCAAAACCGGTGGATCTCGGGTAGGGGGTCCCGAACTGTGCGTCTAAGGTCGATGGTAACAGGAGACGAGGGACACGATGTTTACCCAGGTTTGGCCCTCCCTATGAAGGTAATACCTTACTTCCTTCTTGATTGATCTTGATGAATATGATTATTACAAGAGTTGATCTACCACGCGGTCGTAATGGCTAAACCCTCCGGTTTATATAGACACTGGAGCGAACTAAGGTTGTACAAAGTCGGTTACAGAGAAAGGAATCTTCATATCCGGGCGCCAAGCTTGCCTTCCACGCCAAGGAGAGTCCCATCCAAACACATGACAAAGTCTTCTGTCTTGTATATTCATAGTCCATCAGTCCGGCCCACATCAATAGTCCGGCTGTCCGAGGACCCCTTATTCCAGGACTCCCTCACCGGCCACCGAACACAGGGGGACAGAAGAAGTCCCCCCCCCCAAGTTTAAACGGTGAACATGATATACGCTACCCACATCCCCAAGAGGGAGCGTAAGCGCACTCCGGACGTCTACGCAATGGAGCCAGTCGCCCCAAAATTCAACCCATGGTCGTCCTGCCTGATCACCTTTGATCGCCGGGACCATCCGACCAGTATACGTCATGGCGGTTCAGCTGCACTGGTCCTCGAACCAATCATTGATGGATTCCACCTTACACGAGTCCTCATGCACGGTGGTAGCAGCCTGAACCTGCTCTATCAGGATACAACACGCAAAACGGGTATTGATCCTTCAAACCCACAAAAACGACCTTTAAAGGAGTCATACCAGGTGTAGAGGCCCGATGTATGGGCTCAATCACACTGGAAGTGGTCTTCGGATCCCCAGATAACTTCCGAAGCAAAGAGTTGTTCTTTGATATCGTCCCATTCCGAAGTGGCTATCACACACTGCTCGAATGAACCGCATTCGCTCGATTCAATGCGGTGCCACACTATGCTTATCTCAATCTCAAGATGCCCGAACCACACGGTGTCATAACAGTCAATGGAAACACGGAACGCTCCCTCCGTACCGAGGAGCACACCGCCACCCTCGCAGCAGAAGCACAGAGCGGCCTTTTCAGGCAGAACCTTAATTTGGTGGCCAAGCTCCCGGACACTGTCAAACGAGTCCGGACTACTCTGCAGCAGGACAGTCCACCTCGTCAAGAGCATGACTAGCAATTCGGCCTCCATCCCAGTCCCGACCAAGCGGCGACATTCATACCACGCGTACATAACTACGCACTCAAAATACCATGGGCATGGACAGAGGCACAGCTAGATCATGGTCCATAATATGGTTCAACCTCCCGTGGACCCACATACTTTCTCTGTTTCTTTTTCTTTTCAGGTTTCTTTTTTCTAGGCCTTTCCTAGTGGCATGATTGTCGGTCCTTTCAAAGGGTATACACATACCAAGGCGGGAAGCATCATGGACGCATGAGGGAATATGTAGATGTTCTTCTCAATGATTATTCTACCTGTCTTCAGAACTCGCACGGAGCTCCCCCCTTGTCTTGGCAGGTTAATCAGCTATATTATTTATCACACTTTTTTTACAAATACGCTTTGACGTATCAATGAAATTACAATAAAAATAGGCTGTGGCCCAATTTATGTGGCATCAACTTGCCTTTTCATTTTATTTTGTTATTATTATCGATTGCACCCATACACTTGGTACGCTTTAAATTCGTCAGGGGCTTCATTACGCCCCATAATACGGCAACAAAGCCCGAATGCTTTTTTATATAGTATAGTTCGGCACCCCAAACTTATAGCATTATATGCATTGGCTCCGAATCATGTCTTTGGTCAATAGTTGGGTTGCCCGGCTCCTGTGCTTGCTACCTTACGTTCCGATATATCGGCTAGGGTAGTAAAGGGAGAACTACTGTGATTGTGTCCTGGTTATTCCAGATGAGCACCTCAGTAGAGAAAGCCGAAAACTGACTGTGATGATGCGGTGTGAGCCGGTCAGCTGTTCGAGAGGTCACAAATCTTTCATGATTTTTTCCGCATTACACGATGAATCAGTTCTTTATCCGATCATGTGTGTACAGTACGCCAAGTCCGAATACTAGGGGATACGCCTAAATTTTTATTGTCAAACTCCTATGGCTAAGTGAGGGTGATAAAGCCACATAGTCCGATTGCCTGGTTCGTTGAGCTAAACACCTCCTTTAAGGACCAAAATCTGGAGTAAAGAGTGTTTAGATTCATCCCGAACAACCCCATACTTCCTACGTGGGGGTTGAAGCCGACGACGGGCCTACTCTCAGATTTAACAAAATGACCGCACATGAGGCAAAACTTTAAAAGTAACAGGCATTATATTACATAACAATTCTATTTCATAGTACAGTACATGATAACATGAATGCATTCATTCAAAGATAATATCCTTCGTACATTTCTCCACTACAATGCAGGATCCCTTCAGGCCATTCTCAAAATACAGCTCGGGTGTGTGGTGCTCCTTGCCCCTCGGGCGGTCCCTCGGTCGCAAGCTTCGTGGCATCCATCTTCGCCCACTGCATCTTGACTCGGGCGAAGGCCATTCGCGCGCCTTCGATGTAGACCGACCGCTTGATGGCGTCAAGCCGAGGGCAGTCATTGACCAGCCGCTTCACGAGTCCGAAGTAGCTCCTGGGTATGGCTTCAGGAGGCCATAGCCGGATTATTTAATCCTTCATGGCTAGTTCGGCCACCCTGTGCAGTTTGACCAGCTATTTTAGCTGGTCACTAAAGGGCACTGGATGTTCTAGCACAAGGTATTGTGACCAAAACAGCTTCTTCGTGGAGCTCCCCTCTTCGGCTCAGAAGAATTCGGCAGCATCTGAAGTGTTGCGCGGCAGATCCGCAAACACCCCTGGAGAACTCCAAATCCGGGTGAGTAAGAGGAACCTTTTCTTCACATATTTGCTCTGCATAATAAAGGGCCTTACCCTCCGCTATTTTTCTGGCCTCCTGGACTTCCTGGAGGGTGCCATGGGCTTCAACCCGGGCATCATGTGCGCTTTGGCGAGCCTTGGTCAGTTCGGTCTCTTGATCCGCAATGTTGCGCTCCAAGGACTCGCATTTTTTCACGGTGTCCTGGAGCTCCTGCTGGACCTCAACGACCCTGGCCTCATGCTTTTCACGGGCGGCTTTTTCCTTGGTCGCTCTCTCCTCAGCCTCGGCCAGCGCCTTCTTGAGGGCCTCCACCTCGGTCGCCGCTACTAATAAATGTCATGGCACTTTAGCCAGTACAAATCATTCATCCTTCCTGAATATAGACAAGGTTACTGCATACCTTTATTGTCTTCTAGCTGTTTCTTCACACGACCGAGCTCTTCCTCGGTCCGCTCCAGACTCTGCTTCAGTCCGGAGACTTCAGTAGCATGAGAGGTTGCAGCTAACAGCGACGCCTGCTTATTCATATATACATGTCAGGTTAGTCTCCTGCGAAAATTATTTGATCCTCGGTTCGGCTTTTCTTTTCAAACAGTGGACAGAGTCTCAGGGGCTACTATCTATAACGTGACATTCTTTTTACGTAATTGCACTGCTTACCTCAAAGCCTGTTAGAAGTCTTGTGCAGGCTTCGGTCAGTCCGCTCTTCGCGGACTGAATCCTCTCAATCACCATACCCATAAGGGTACGATGTTCCGCAACAATGGAAGCGCCTTGCAGCGCTTCCAGCAAATTATCCGGTTCCTCTGGGTGGACAGAGGTCACCGGTTGAATAGGTGCACCTCCTTCTTTGGAGAAAGGTTGCTTGCCTGATTCTGGAGCCGTATAGGTCTCTAGAATTGTATTCGGTTGGGGGCCGAATTAGATATGGCCCCCATTGCCAGTATCCATGGGGGTTTGCTCCCCTGTGTGTCCGGCAGCCGAGGTTTCACCCTATGGCGCCGCCTTGACGACCTCCTATGTCTCTCCCTGGCCTGGGGTCCTTCGGGACAATGCCTCAGTGTCATCCACGGCCTTAGGAGAGGAGTGTCGGTGTCAAAACCAGCGGATCTTGGGTACGGGGTCCCAAAATGTGCGTCTAAGGCTAATGGTAACATGTGGCAGGGGACAGGATGTTTTACCCAGGTTCGGGCCCTCTCGATGGAGGTAATACCCTACTTCCCGCTTGATTGATCTTGATGATATGAGTATTACAAGAGTTGATCTACCACGAGATCATAGAGGCTAACCCTAGGAGCTAGCCTATGATTATGATTGTTCTTGTCCTATGGACTAAACCCTCCGGTTTATATAGACACCGGGGGAGGCTAGGGTTACACATAGTCAATTTACAGAGAAGGATATCTAACATCCAAATCGCCAAGCTTGCCTTCCACGCAAAGGAGAGTCCCATCCGGACACGGGACGAAGTCTTGAATCTCGTATCTTCATAGTCCAATAGTCCAGCCAAAGTATATAGTTCGGCTGTCCAGATATCCCCTAATCCATGACTCCCTCAGTAGCCCCTGAACTAGGCTTCAATGATGATGAGTCCGGCGCGCAGATTGTCTTCGGCATTGCAAGGCAGGTTCCATCTCCGAATACTCCAAGATAAACTTCGAACACATGAATCATGTCCGGCTCTGCAAAATGAATTCCACATAGCACTATAGAGAGCATAATATTCCACAAATCCAATCTACTGACAGCATTTCCTAGCGTGACATCACGCCATGGCTCGGTTACTATGAACTATTTTTCCCAGCCTGCCACTATGTTGCGAGGCAGTTTTATTGGCATGTCTTGTCGAAGCAGAGATCGTGTTCCCCTTATCACGAGATTCTCATCAATACGTGTGTGGGTAACCCAACTACACCTGTTGGTATGATTCCTCAATTTTAGGAAAGTCCCAAACGGTCACGCCGAGGACACTTGATTTTCACCCCCTTTATAGAGGGGTCAAGGCCTATCCCTCTCTCTTACCACGCTTGCGTCTTTCCGCTTCTCGAGTTCCAACACCCGAAGCTCAAGGTTTAGGCACTTCGGATCTTCAATCATGTCCGGATCCAACCTCCAAGGCCGGTGGATGGCTTCCCGTGTCATAGAGGAGGACATTGCGAAGCTCAGGGAGGCCAGATATCTGACCACCGACATTAAGCACAGGCTTCCTGCTCCAGGGCAGGTCATCCCCACTCCCGAACCCAACGAGAGTGTTGTATTCGTTTCTCACTTCCTCTGAGGCTTAGGATTTACCCTTGATCCCTTCGTGAGAGGGATCATGTTCTATTATGGGCTAGATTTTCACGATCTAGCTCCGGATTCCATCCTTCACATCTCGTCGTTTATCATCGTGTGTGAAGCTTTCCTCCATATCACCCCACATTTCGGCTTATGGCTCAAGACCTTCAATGTAAAGCCGAAGGTGATCGAGGGGTGACAGGCGGAGTGCGGAGGCGCTGCAATAAGTAGAAACACCGATGCCCCATGGCCAGAGGGTTCCTTCCCGAAGGTGTCCGATCTGTGGCAACAGAGGTGGTTCTATATCACAGCTCCCCGAGGCACAAAGTGGGCGGCTGCCCCCGCCTTCCGCTCGGGCCCTCCGCCTCAACTAGCATCGTGGGCCAATGTGGGACTGGACTGGCGGCCTACTGATGATGTACCGACATTGTAGAGCCGCACTCGGGAGCTTCTTGAGAGGGATATCAATCTTATCAGGATAATTCAAGTAATGCTAGTTCGACGGGCCCTGCCGTGCAAACGTTGACCTCTCCGGATGTGGGAGTTCAACCCAGAAGGTCCGCGAACTATCCAGCACTTCCTCGGCATGACGCTTGAAGGGATGTATAGGTTATTCTTCGGACCACGAATAAAGTGTCCGGATACCACCGAGGATGCGGGCCTGAGCTGCAACCGCCCAGATACCCAAGTAAGTAACCATGTAACCGAACACTTCGTTTATATTTATCACAACATTATTCTGAAAACTTGTCCGCGGCCAGTATTGGCTCAGCAAGGTGGAAAGGATCAGGTGTCTGGCCCCACTTCCCGAAGGCTCGCCTAGTCCAGCGATAGCCAGGATGCTTAGACGTGCACTAAGTCAAGTGCCCTCGGGGAAAGACGAAGGGAAGAATAAAGAAGCCAAGCTTCACACATTGCACATCCAAACTGGGGGAATTACTGCCTCCTCGAAGGAGGATAACCAGGGAGGTGAATCCAAGGTTTCCTCCCCCCACGGGAAGAAAAGGGCCGCCTCCGAAGACTTGGAAACGGAGGTGCGTAAACAAGGGAAGAAAACTTCACCAGGGGGCCGTGCCCCGAAGGGCGTCCTCACCGCACCATGCCCGCAAACGGGCTAGCCCTCCACCGAGCTATAAGTTAATCGTGAATAAAAAGCTATTGCTTCCACCTCCGAGAACAATAACCAGGATCTATCCTTTGTAGTTCGGCTAGTAGCTCTTCTCAAGAGAGTTCTTCTTCGGGGGACCTTCTTCCGGAGATGATGGAGATGATGGAGAGTATGTGCTCTTTTTTCCTTATTTGCTTAGTAAATATTAGGAGGAGCATAATGCTAATATGCTTTGGCTGCAGGCGGAGCTGCTGCCGTGGAGGCCCTGAGGGCGGAACTTGCTCTAGCCAAGGAACAAGCCCAGGCTAGTAATGCGGCTGCCCTAAAGGCGGCCGAAGATTTGAGAGAAGAACATGCTGCTCGTTGCTGAAGCGAGGATAAAATAGCCGAGATGGATGTGGAGCTGAGAGACGCCACCGGCCGGTATGAGCTCCTCGAAAAGGAGAATCAGGCGAAGTCGACTGACCTGAAGAAGGCCCTGGATGCGGCCAAGGAGACGTATTCTGAAATTAGTGATGCACAGGAGGAGCTTCAACGGGCTGGAGAAATCGCGGCTGGAAACTCCTATTTGTTGCAGATGAAGTTCGTGGATCCAAAGTATGCTCCTCTGGATCGGCTTTGGAGCGCTGCAGATGCGTATGCGGATCTGGCAAAAAGTACGGCTGATGCGACCAAGTTCTTCAACGATCAAAAAGATAATGAAGTAGAAAGGCTGTTCTGGTCGCAATTCAGTGCTCCAACGCGCCCGTTGCCATTGAGTGAGAGGATGGCCGCTATGGCCGAGCTCCATAGGTTGTCCGGTCTTGCAATGCACTACTAGGGAAAAGCCTAGCAGCAGCGCGGGTTTTAGGCCTATCAGTAGCGCGGGCTGGAACGCTACTGGTACGACGCTTCAGCTAAAGCTCAGCAGTAGCGTGCCTCAACCCTCGCTGCTGCTAAATCGACTTAGTAGTAGCGCTTTCCCAGAGGAGCGCTACTGGTAATTAGTAGTAGCGCTTCTCCCTGCCCGCGCTACTACTATTATTTCATATTTTATTTATTTTTTATTTCATGTTGTATTCATACACCTTTACACAAGTTTTCATACAACAGGAATTTAGAGATTGTTTTTACATCATAATGTGTTATTTCATCACGGGGTGAAAGAACCGTGGACTAGTTTCAAGTGGATGTCCATCCACTTGAAACTAATCCGTGGTTCTTTCACCCAATGATATAATAAATATCATCATCATCATCATATCACTAACAACTTATCATCATAATACAACATTGTCATATAACACCTCCTCAAGATCATCGTTTTCATCAATGACGTCACATAGCAAATTGGTCACTAGTCATAATCACAGGTACTCCTCATGATCAACTCTAACACATTGTACCATATAATAAACATATTGTACCTCATAGGACCTACTACATTCTCTTAGGACCTACTACATTTTCTAAGGTAAAATAGCAAAAAACAAGATAGCCCCTGACTCTCCATTATGGAGAATGGAGATTATCCTGTCTCCAATTCTTGCCTTTCGCTGAATATTACTTCCAAGAACCTCCTTGCGAATGTCCAAACATTTTTTTCCATTCTTTGATGAGCATGTGTTCACCGGTTTTAGAAATCCGATATGCACAGGTGAGCTCCCTAGATTTACCTAGCAGTATGTTCAGAACTGTAAGGCGACCATTAAGATACATCAGATGAGGCACACAATCCATCGGGAGTTTCTACTGAAAAACATAGTAATAACTTCGTAGTTAGCAATGATGTACTAGTTTTAGAAGTATGCAAAAGATGCACGGATGTCGTAATAGTAAAAAATCTTACCAGTGTATCTCCATAGAAGTTACCGTGGTTCAACATGTGCACTAGTGGCACGTATTCACCATAATTTGGAGGAGTTCGATAATAGGTATTGTAATTATGAAGAAAAGTACAATAAGCAATCAGATGACTTTTCTCCTTATAAGTTAATTCGGAGCCATCAGTGTAGTGGGTTTTGTCTACCATCTTCTGCACATTCTTTGAAGATTCAAAATAAGCTGTCAATGGAAATAAGTTGTCAACTATTTTGAAATAAAAAATATAAATTAGTTAATAACTATGTTTGAGAAACTCACACTGCGGTAGAATCGGAAGCGTATCAACAAGGACCCAAATGTCCATATTGTCTTGCTCGATGTCAGGATCACCAAGATCCATGGTGACAATCATACCCTCATAAAAACCATACATTTTGCAAAGTGCTTCCCAATTTTGGCAACCAAAATGGGTTACACTCTGCGCATTGGTCCTTAGGTGTATTTTCTTTGCTTCAAAATTTTCATGGTCTTCAAAACCCATCCTCTCCAAGACATAGTGCCTTGCATGGCATGGAATAAGCTAGTCGAATTGTAAAAGATGAAAATTAGGCGCTGAAATAGTTGAAGTCATGCTTAATTACGAAAAAAAACACTTGTCACTGTTGCGTACCGTTTCAACATGGAAGGTCTCCTCGAGCTTAATGCTGAAGTGCCGATCTTCGTCCAGCTCAACGAACCCGTCGCACATACCTCGATCGTCGTGGCACCAGCTGCACTCCCCCGAGAGACTGTCGTTGTCCGAGTACGACATTTCCTACGTTCATAATTCAAAGATTAAACTTGTACAATTAAATATATGTACTAAAAAACCTAAATTAGATCATTATTTTTCGAGAAAATCTAGGCCATTCGTTATTTCCTACATATTCTAGCACAAGTCATGCCAGAATTCACGGAAAAATCCGGGATGGCCTTTGATAAAAAAGGACATATCGGGGGCCTGAAATTTGCCGGAGCGGAAATTAATCAACACTCCGGCAAAACATAGGCCACTCGGAGGTGTAACCTGAACATGACCGACCACTTGGGCAACCACATATCCTATATGAGCAACACAAGATATACATGGAGATTTGGCAGGTCTCACCTCGAGGTCGGAGGGGGTCAGTGACGGGGACAACGACGGGGATGATGGAGGGGCTCCTTGATTTCTGCAAAAGAAAAAACCCTATAAGTTATCACTAATACATCCCGAATAATTGCTTATACTAAAAAAATAACAACTAATATGACATGTTCAACTAGTTCTATTAATTCAACTAGTTCTTACTAAATATAAACTTACTATAAATAGAAAAAAACTAGTTTTTTCTAAAAATAAAGTAGTTCAACTAGTTATATTAATTTACTTACTAAACTAGTTCAACTAAAACTAAACTAGTTCAACTAGTTTATTAATTTACTTACTAAAATACATTAGTTCTATTAATTCAACTAGTTCAACTAGTTTACTAATTTACTTACTAAACTAGTTCAACTAAAACTAAACTAGTTCAACTAAAACTAAACTAGTTCAACTAA
>NC_041389.1:671259308-671281521 GCF_002162155.2 Triticum dicoccoides | reverse complement strand
AGAGGTAGGGGCTGCAAGGGCAGGCTCGGGATCGGGAGGCAACAGTGTTGGGCAGGCTCGGGTGGCGGCGGTGAGGTCGAGGGCGGCGACGGTGAGGTCGAGAGCGGCGGCAGGCGGCGGCGCTGAGGTTGAGGGTGGGCGGCGGTGGTGAGGGCAGGCTCGGGCGGCGGCAACAGAGGAGTTGGGGGAACAGGGCCGGGGGGAGTGGGGGAGGGAAAGAGAGGACTTTGCAAAATTTTGAGCCCGCGTGTGGTTAAGTCGAACTACAGTAGCGCTGTGTCGTAAATGCGCTATAGCTAAGTTAGCTATAGCGCGTTTTCTAAAAACACGCTGCTACTATAGGAAGCAGTAATTTCTTCTGTTTATCCTTACATTTTCATTTTTTCATTTCTATGTTTCCTACTTCTATCATTTTCATTTTTTTTCATTTTTTTCATGTTTCTTTTCTTTCTTAGCAGTAGCGCTGCACGCAGGAAACAGGCTGCAACAATGACCATAGTGGTAGCGCGCTTTGCTCGGAATCGCTACTACTACTCCTGGCCTACTGCCAACACGATGGAAATTATAGTGGTAGCGCTTGTTTCCGAACATGCGCTACTACTATAGTTTGAGCTATAGCACGCTTTGCATGAACGCGCTACTACAAATTAGCAGTAGCGCCCTATTTTAACCGGCGCTACTGCTATACCTCTGTGTATAGGCCTTTCCCTAGTAGTGATGAGGTCTGTAATAGACCATCTATGGCCGAAGGGACCTAGGCCGGATAATTATTTTGGTTTAGTGCAAGAATTCATTGGCGCCGTATCGCGAATCAATGCCATGAGGAGGTTGGAGTGCATAGAGGGTGCGCGGATGGCTCTTGCCCATGTTAAGACATATTGGGCGGATATGGAGGCCACCGGCGTTGCAACCCAGAGTCCGGCAGGAAGGCAGGACCCAGCCGAGCACTATTTTGAGCAGGTCACAGAAGGTGCCCGTTTAATAGAGGCTCAGTGCTCGAAGAATGTCATGTTCGAGTGACAAGTTGTTCAATTGTAAAAACAATTCTATTTTGATTATAAAGTCTATGTTTATACTTTCACCCGAAAGTGTTATAGTGCCTCCTGTGCGGCCGTTTTGCAGTATGTATATATCCTGAAAGTTAGCAGTCGTTGGCTTCAGCCCCCACGCATATAATGCGGGGGTGTTCGCGAAAATGTGCGTAATCACACTTGACCCAACGTCTTGGTACATTAAGGAGGTGAGCTCACGTCGAACTAGGCAACCAGACTATATAGCTTTAACACTTTCACTTAGCCATAGGAGTTTGACGGTGGAGCTACTATATAGCCCCTGGTACCTTTGCGTGCATCCGGATACGGGCGTGTATGTACCTGACCGTGAAACGGTCCTTTGTTAATGCGGAGGAATCCCAAAGATTCCGATGAGTCCTCGAGTGGTTGACCAGTCTCTCGCTGTATCATGACAGTCAGTTTTCGGCTTTCTCTACTGAGGTGCTCATCCGGAATAACCAGGGCACAATCATAGTAGTTCTCCTTTGGCCGCCTTAGCCGATATAATGGAACGTAAGGCAGCAAACCCAGGAGCCGGGCAAACCCAACATTTGACCAAAGACATGATTCGGAGCTGATGCATATAAGGCCAAACTCGCGACGCCGAACACTCCCGAAGGTATTCGGACTTTATAACATATACTGGGCTGGGTAGCGCCCTTGATTATGAACCCTGTATTTCCAGGTACGTGCATTAACCGGTCGTGGCGAAATGCCAATAACGCCAGTATCCCCTGTGGGTGTATTGAATACCAGTGGGATGTCAAGCAACAAGAGACAGTAAAAAAGGTTTACACAGGGGCTTAATCTAAAGAGAAACGTTTGAGCGGGGCCCTGCTGTACGTCTGCGCCTTTGTCTCCGTTGTGCCGTGTCCTGGAAGGGTGTCACACGAATGGTGCCTGTAAAAAGGAAAACTCATGCAAAAGAGTATGGCGTAAGCGTGCGAGAAGTTGGTTTATTCTCACTGGATAGTAGAAATGTGAAACATTGGCATGTTAGTAAGGTCAAGCCGAATTGTGGGCTTTATTACATGTTTGCAGCCCCTGGTTCCATTGATGGGGGAATATGTATAGCACCCAGCTCAGGTTTATCTGGGCTGTTACCCATGGTGGTGCGCCGGACTCGTCTAACCGTGTCCGTGGTATTAACGACCGATCATGCAGTCTGATAAGAGAGGCCGCTTAGTGTCCGGCTACTAGAGCCGCCACATACTATTCCGCACATAGGGAATGCTCTCTATTTCCACTAACAATGATGACACCACGTGGACCGGGCATCTTGAGTTTAAGGTAGGCGTAGTGCGGTACTGCGTTGAAGCGAGCGAAGGCCGTTCTTCTGAGTAATGCATGATAACCGCTTCGGAAGGGAGCGATGTCGAAGAGTAATTCTTCGCTTCTGAAGTTGTCGGGAGAACCGAAAGTCACCTCTAATACAAGGGAGCCCTTGCAGCGGGCCTCAGCGCCTGGTATCACTCCTTTAAAGGTGGTGTTACTTTGGCTGATTCTGGATGGGTCTATCCCCATCTTGTGGACAGTGTCCTGATATATCAGATTAAGACTACTGCCGCCATCCATGAGGATGTGAGTGATATGGTATCCATCGATTATTGGGTCGAGCACCAAGGCAGCCGATCCTCCATGTCGGATACTAGTCGGGTGGTCCCTGTGATCGAAGGTGATCAGGCAGGCCGACCAGGGGTTGAATTTGGGGGCGATGGGTTCTACAGCGTATACATATCTGAGCACGCGTTTGCGCCTTCTCTTTGGTATGTGAGTCGCGTAGATCATGTTTACTGTTTTGACTTCTGGTGGGTATTTTTTCTGTCCCCCAGTGTTTGGCTGGCGAGGCCCATCCCCGTCTTCACTTGGTGTTTCTCTTCCCTTGTGTTCGGCATTTAACTTGCTGGCCTGCTTGAAGACCCAACATTATCTGTGAGTGTGATTCGCAGGTTTTTTGAGGGTGCCATGAATTTGGCACAATTTGTCCAGGACTTTGTTCAGGCCGGACGGTCCTTCTTTGCTGCCTTTAAATGGCTTCTTTTGCTGACCGGGTCGAGATCCCCTGAATCCGGCATTGACCGTCGTGCTGTCCGGATTGTCTTCCTTGTTTCGACGCTTCTTTTTATTGCGCCGTGGCTTCCCATTGCCATCCCTAATTTCGGATGTGCCTGGGTCACTGGTGCCTCTACGGGCCAACTAGCCGTCCTCACCCACACAGAAGCGGTGTTGGGGAACGTTGCAGAAAACAAAAATTTTCCTACGGTTTCACCAAGATCCATCTATGAGTTCATCTAGCAACGAGTGATTAGATGCATCTACATACCTTGTAGATCGCGAGCGGAAGCGTTCAAAAAACGGGGATGATGTAGTCAAACACGACGTGATCCAAATCACCGGAGATCCTAGCACCGAACGGACGGCACCTCCGCGTTCAACACACGTACGGAACAGCCACGTCTCCTCCTTCTTGATCCAGCAAGGGGGGGGAGGAGAGGTTGAGGGAGATGGCACCAGCAGCAGCACGACGGCGTGGTGTTGATGGAGCTGCAGTACTCCGGCAGGGCTACGCCAAGCACTATGGAGGAGGAGGAGGTGTTGGAGAGGGAGAAGGAGGCAACCAAAGGCCAAGGTATGAAGTCCCTCCTTTCCCCCACTATATATAGGAGGGCCAAGGGGGGGTGGCCGGCCCTAGGAGATCCAATCTCCTAGGGGGCGGCGGCCAAGGGGGTTTTCCCTCCCCCCCAAGGCACCTAGGAGGTGCCTTCCCCTCCTAGGACTCTTCCCCCTCAAACCCTAGGCGCATGGGCCTATGTGGGGCTGGTGCCCTTGGCCCATGTAGGCCAAGGCGCACCCCCTACAGCCCATGTGGCCCCCCGGGACAGGTGGACCCACCCGGTGGACCCCCGGGACCCTTCCGGTGGTCCCGGTACAATACCGATAACCCCGAAACTTGTCCCGATGCCCGAAACAGGACTTCCCATATATAAATCTTTACCTCCGGACCATTCCGGAACTCCTCGTGACGTCCGGGATCTCATCCGGGACTCCGAACAACATTCGGGTTACTGCATATACATATCCCTACAACCCTAGCGTCACTGAACCTTAAGTGTGTAGACCCTACGGGTTCGGGAGACATGTAGACATGACCGAGATCGCTCTCCAATCAATAACCAACAGCGGGATCTGGATACCCATGTTGGCTCCCACATGCTCCACGATGATCTCATTGGATGAACCACGATGTCGAGGACTTAATCAACCCCGTATGCAATTCCCTTTGTCAATCGATATGTTACTTGCCCGAGATCCGATCGTCGGTATCCCAATACCTCGTTCAATCTCGTTACCGGCAAGTCACTTTACTCGTACCGTAATGCATGATCCCGTGACCAGACACTTGGTCACTTTGAGCTCATTATGATGATGCATTACCGAGTGGGCCCAGTGATATCTCTCCGTCATACGGAGTGACAAATCCCAGTCTCGATCCGCATAAAACAATAGATACTTTCGGAGATACCTGTAGTGCACCTTTATAGTCACCCAGTTACGTTGTGACGTTTGATACACCCAAAGCACTCCTACGGTATCCAGGAGTTACACGCTCTCATGGTCAAAGGAAGAGATACTTGACATTGGCAAAGCTCTAGCAAACGAACTATACGATCTTTGTGCTATGCTTAGGATTGGGTCTTGTCCATCACATCATTATCCTAATGATGTGATCCCGTTATCAATGACATCCAATGTCCATAGCCAGGAAACCATGACTATCTATTGATCAACGAGCTAGTCAACTAGAGGCTTACTAGGGACATGTTGGTGTCTGTTATTCACACATGTATTACGATTTCCGGATAATACAATTATAGCATGAATAAAGACAATTATCATGACCAAAGAAATATAATAATAATGCTTTTATTATTGCCTCTAGGGCATATTTCCAACAGTCTCCCACTTGCACTAGAGTCAATAATCTAGTTACATTGTGATGAATCGAACACCCATGGAATTCTGGTGTTGATCATGTTTTGCTCTAGGGAGAGGTTTAGTCAACGGATCCGCTACATTCAGGTCCGTATGTACTTTACAAATCTCTATGTCTCCATCTTGAACATTTTCACGAATGGAGTTGAAGCGACGCTTGATGTGCCTTGTCTTCTTGTGAAACCTGGGCTCCTTGGCAAGTGCAATAGCTCCAGTGTTGTCACAGAAGAGCTTGATCGGCCCCGACGCATTGGGTACGACTCCTAGGTCAGTGATGAACTCCTTCATCCAAATTGCTTCATGTGCTGCCTCCGAGGCTGCCATGTACTCCGCTTCACATGTAGATCCCGCCACGACGCTCTGCTTGCAACTGCACCAGCTTACTGCCCCACCATTCAAAATATACACATATCCGGTTTGTGACTTAGAGTCATCCAGATCTGTGTCGAAGCTAGCGTCGACGTAACCCTTTACGACGAGCTCTTCGTCACCTCCATAAATGAGAAACATTTCCTTAGTACTTTTCAGGCATTTCAGGATATTCTTGACCGCTGTCCAGTGTTCCTTGCCGGGATTACTTTGGTACCTTCCCACCAAACTTACGGCAAGGTTTACATCAGGTCTGGTACACAACATGGCATACATAATAGAACCTATGGCTGAGGCATAGGGGATGACACTCATCTTTTCTATATCTTCTGCCGTGGTCGGACATTGAGCTGAGCTCAATTTCACACCTTGCAAAACAGGCAAGAACCCTTTCTTGGACTGATCCATTTTGAACTTCTTCAAAATCTTATCAAGATATGTGCTTTGTGAAAGACCTATGAGGCGTCTCGATCTATCCCTATAGATCTTGATGCCTAATATATAAGCAGCTTCTCCAAGGTCCTTCATTGAAAAACTCTTATTCAAGTAGGCCTTAATGCTGTCCAAAAGTTCTATATCATTTCCCATCAAAAGTATGTCATCTACATATAGTATGAGAAATGCTATAGAGCTCCCACTCACTTTCTTGTAAACACAGGCTTCTCCATAAGTCTGTGTAAACCCAAACGCTTTGATCATCTCATCAAAACGAATGTTCCAACTCCGAGATGCTTGCACCAGCCCATAAATCGAGCGTTGGAGCCTGCACACGTTGTCAGCATTTTTAGGATCCACAAAACCTTCCGGCTGCATCATATACAATTCTTCCTTAAGGAAACCATTAAGGAATGCCGTTTTGACGTCCATTTGCCAAATTTCATAATCATAAAATGCGGCAATTGCTAACATGATTCGGATGGACTTCAGCTTCGCTACCGGTGAGAAAGTCTCATCGTAGTCAACCCCTTGAACTTGTCGATAACCCTTAGCGACAAGCCGAGCTTTATAGATGGTCACATTACCATCCGCGTCTGTCTTCTTCTTAAAGATCCATTTATTTTCTATGGCTCGCCGTTCTACGGGCAAGTCAGTCAAAGTCCATACTTCGTTTTCATACATGGATCCTATCTCGGATTTCATGGCTTCTAGCCATTTGTCGGAATCCAGGCCCGCCATCGCTTCTTCATAGTTCGAAGGTTCACTGTTGTCTAACAACATGATTTCCAAGACAGGGTTGCTGTACCACTCTGGTGTGGAACGTGTCCTTGTGGACCTTCGAATTTCAGTAGGAGCTTGATCAGAAGTATCTTGATCATTATCATTAACTTCCTCTCTAGCCGGTGCAGGCACCTCAGGAACATTTTCTTGAGTTGCGCCATTTTCCGGTTCAGGAGGTAATACTTCATCAAGCTCTACTTTCCTCCCACTTACTTCTTTCGAGAGAAACTCTTTCTCCAGAAAGGACCCATTCTTGGCAACAAAGATCTTGCCTTCGGATCTGAGGTAGAAGATATACCCAACAGTTTCTTTAGGGTATCCTATGAAGACGCATTTTTCCGATTTGGGTTCGAGCTTTTCAGGTTGAAGTTTCCTGACATAAGCATCGCATCCCCAAACTTTTAGAAACGACAGCTTAGGTTTCTTCCCAAACCACAATTCATACGGTGTCATCTCAACGGATTTCGACGGTGCCCTATTTAAAGTGAATGCGGCAGTCTCTAAAGCATAGCCCCAAAAAGATAGTGGTAAATCGGCAAGAGACATCATAGATCGTACCATATCTAATAGAGTGCGATTACGACGTTCGGACACACCATTACGCCGAGGTGTTCCAGGCGGCATGAGTTGTGAAACTATTCCACATTTTCTTAAGTGTGTACCAAACTCGTGACTCAAGTATTCTCCTCCACGATCTGATCGTAGAAACTTGATCTTCCTGTCACGTTGATTCTCAACTTCACTATGAAATTCCTTGAACTTTTCAAAGGTCTCAGACTTGTGTTTCATTAAGTAGACATACCCATATCTACTCAAGTCATCAGTGAGGGTGAGAACATAACGATAGCCACCGCGAGCCTCAACACTCATTGGACCGCACACATCAGTATATATGATTTCCAATAGGTTGGTTGCTCGCTCCATTGTTCCTGAGAACGGAGTCTTGGTCATTTTACCCATGAGGCATGGTTCGCACGTGTCAAATGATTCGTAATCAAGAGACTCTAAAAGTCCATCAGCATGGAGCTTCTTCATGCGTTTGACACCTATGTGACCAAGGCGGCAGTGCCACAAGTATGTGGGACTATCACTATCAATCTTACATCTTTTGGTACTTACACTATGAATATGTGTAGCATTACGCTCGAGATTCATAAAGAATAAACCATTCACCATCGGAGCATGACCATAAAACATATCTCTCATATAAATAGAACAACCATTATTCTCGGATTTAAATGAGTAGCCATCTCGAATTAAACGAGATCCTGATACAATGTTCATGCTCAAACTTGGCACAAAATAACAATTATTGAGGTTCAAAACTAATCCCGTAGGTAAATGTAGAGGTAGCGTGCCGACGGCGATCACATCGACCTTGGAACCATTCCCGACGCGCATCGTCACCTCGTCCTTCGCCAGTCTCCGTTTATTCCGCAGCTCCTGCTGTGTGTTACAAATATGAGCAACGGCACCGGTATCAAATACCCAGGAGTCACTACGATTACTGGTAAGGTACACATCAATTACATGTATATCAAATATACCTTTGGTTTTACCGGCCTTCTTGTCCGCTAAGTATTTGGGGCAGTTCCGCTTCCAGTGACCACTTTCCTTGCAATAAAAGCACTCAGTCTCGGGCTTGGGTCCATTCTTTGGCTTCTTCCCGGCAGCTCGCTTGCTGGGCGCGGCAACTACCTTGCCATCCTTCTTGAAGTTCTTTTTACCCTTGCCCTTCTTGAACTTAGTGGTTTTATTGACCATCAACACTTGATGTTCCTTCTTGACTTCTACCTCTGCTGATTTCAGCATAGCAAATACTTCAGGAATGGTCTTTTCCATCCCCTGCATATTGAAGTTCATCACAAAGCTCTTGTAGCTTGATGGAAGCGACTGGAGGATTCTGTCAATGACCGCATCATCCGGGAGATTAACTCCCAGCTGAGTCAAGCGGTTATGTAACCCAGACATAGTGAGTATGTGCTCACTGACAGAACTATTTTCCTCCATCTTACAACTGAAGAATTTGTCGGAGACTTCATATCTCTCGACCCGGGCATGAGCTTGGAAAACCATTTTCAGCTCTTCGAACATCTCATATGCTCCATGTCTCTCAAAACGCTTTTGGAGCCCCGGCTCTAAGCTGTAAAGCATGCCGCATTGAACGATGGAGTAGTCATTGGAACGTGCCTGCCAAGCGTTCATAACGTCTTGTTCTGCAGGGAGAACAGGTGCGTCACCCAGCGGTGCTTGTAGGACATAATCTTTCTTGGCAGCTATGAGGATGATCCTCAGGTTCCGGACCCAGTCCATATAGTTGCTGCCATCGTCTTTCAGCTTGGTTTTCTCTAGGAACGCATTGAAGTTGAGGACTACGTTGGCCATTTGATCTACAAGACATATTGTAAAATATTTAGACTAAGTTCATGATAATTAAGTTCATCTAATCAAATTATAATGAACTCCCACTCAGATTTGACATCCCTTTGGTCATCTAAGTGTTACACGATCCGAGTCGACTAGGCCGTGTCCGATCATCACGTGAGACGGACTAGTCATCGTCGGTGAACATTCTCATGTTGATCGTATCTTCCATACGACTCGTGTTCGACCTTTCGGTCTCCGTGTTCCGAGGCCATGTCTGTACATGCTAGGCTCGTCAAGTTAACCCTAAGTGTTTTCGTTGTGTAAAACTGTCTTACACCCGCTGTATGTGAACGTAAGGATCTATCACACCCGATCATCACGTGGTGCTTCGAAACGACGAACTGTAGCAACCGTGCACAGTTAGGGGAGAACACTTCTTGAAATTTTGTAAGGGATCATCTTATTTACTACCGTCGTCCTAAGTAAACAAGATGCATAAAACATAATAAACATCACATGCAATTATATAAAGTAGTGACATGATATGGCCAATATCATATAGCTCCTTTGATCTTCATCTTCGGGGCTCCATGATCATCTTGTCACCGGCATGACACCATGATGTCCATCATCATGATCTCCATCATCGTGTCTTCATGAAGTTGTCACGCCAACGACTACTTCTACTTCTATGACTAACGCGTTTAGTAATAAAGTAAAGTAGTTTACATGGCGTTCTTCAATGACACGCAGGTCATACAAAAAATAAAGACAACTCCTATGGCTCCTGCCGGTTGTCATACTCATCAACATGCAAGTCGTGATTCCTATTACAATAGCATGAACATCTCATACATGACATATAGATCATTCATCATTCATCACAACTTTGGCCATATCATATCACAAAGCACTTGCTGCAAAAACAAGTTAGACGTCCTCTAATTGTTGTTGCAAGTTTTACGTGGCTGAAATAGGGTTCTAGCAAGAACGTTTTCTTACCTACGTGAAAGCCACAACGTGATTTGTCAACTTCTATTTACCCTTCATAAGGACCCTTTTCATCGAATCCGCTTCAACTAAAGTAGGAGAGACAGACACCCGCCAGCCACCTTATGCAACTAGTGCATGTTAGTCGGTGGAACCGGTCTCACGTAAGCGTACGTGTAAGGTTGGTCCGGGCCGCTTCATCCCACAATACCGCTGAAGCAAGATAAGACTAGTAGCGGCAAGAAAGTTGACAAATCTACGCCCACAACAAATTGTGTTCTACTCGTGCAAGAAGAACTACGCATAGACCTAGCTCATGATGCCACTGTTGGGGAACGTTGCAGAAAACAAAAATTTTCCTACGGTTTCACCAAGATCCATCTATGAGTTCATCTAGCAACGAGTGATTAGATGCATCTACATACCTTGTAGATCGCGAGCGGAAGCGTTCAAAGAACGGAGATGATGTAGTCGAACACGACGTGATCCAAATCACCGGAGATCCTAGCACCGAACGGACGGCACCTCCGCGTTCAACACACGTACGGAACAGACACGTCTCCTCCTTCTTGATCCAGCAAGGGGGGGAGGAGAGGTTGAGGGAGATGGCACCAGCAGCAGCACGACGGCGTGGTGTTGATGGAGCTGCAGTACTCCGGCAGGGCTACGCCAAGCACTATGGAGGAGGAGGAGGTGTTGGAGAGGGAGAAGGATGCAACCAAAGGCCAAGGTATGAAGTCCCTCCTTTCCCCCACTATATATAGGAGGGCCATGGGGGGTGGCCGGCCCTAGGAGATCCAATCTCCTAGGGGGCGGCGGCCAAGGGGGTTTTCCCTCCCCCCCAAGGCACCTAGGAGGTGCCTTCCCCTCCTAGGACTCTTCCCCCTCAAACCCTAGGCGCATGGGCCTATGTGGGGCTGGTGCCCTTGGCCCATGTAGGCCAAGGCGCACCCCCTACAGCCCATGTGGCCCCCCGGGACAGGTGGACCCACCCGGTGGACCCCCGGGACCCTTCCGGTGGTCCCGGTACAATACCGATAACCCCGAAACTTGTCCCGATGCCCGAAACAGGACTTCCCATATATAAATCTTTACCTCCGGACCATTCCGGAAATCCTCGTGACGTCCGGGATCTCATCCGGGACTCCGAACAACATTCGGGTTACTGCATATACATATCCCTACAACCCTAGCATCACTGAACCTTAAGTGTGTAGACCCTACGGGTTCGGGAGACATGTAGACATGACCGAGATCGCTCTCCGGTCAATAACCAACAGCGGGATCTGGATACCCATGTTGGCTCCCACATGCTCCACGATGATCTCATCGGATGAACCACGATGTCGAGGACTTAATCAACCCCGTATGCAATTCCCTTTGTCAATCGATATGTTACTTGCCCGAGATCCGATCGTCGGTATCCCAATACCTCGTTCAATCTCGTTACCGGCAAGTCACTTTACTCGTACCGTAATGCATGATCCCGTGACCAGACACTTGGTCACTTTGAGCTCATTATGATGATGCATTACCGAGTGGGCCCAGTGATATCTCTCCGTCATACGGAGTGACAAATCCCAGTCTCGATCTGCATAAAACAATAGATACTTTCGGAGATACCTGTAGTGCACCTTTATAGTCACCCAGTTACGTTGTGACGTTTGATACACCCAAAGCACTCCTACGGTATCCAGGAGTTACATGCTCTCATGGTCAAAGGAAGAGATACTTGACATTGGCAAAGCTCTAGCAAACGAACTACACGATCTTTGTGCTATGCTTAGGATTGGGTCTTGTCCATCACATCATTATCCTAATG
This sequence comes from Triticum dicoccoides, assembly GCF_002162155.2. Taxonomy (NCBI): domain Eukaryota; kingdom Viridiplantae; phylum Streptophyta; class Magnoliopsida; order Poales; family Poaceae; genus Triticum; species Triticum dicoccoides. Next base: position 671,269,710 of record NC_041389.1, on the reverse strand, counting down.
ATGTGATCCCGTTATCAATGACATCCAATGTGCATAGCCAGGAAACCATGACTATCTATTGATCAACGAGCTAGTCAACTAGAGGCTTACTAGGGACATGTTGGTGTCTATTATTCACACATGTATTACGATTTCCGGATAATACAATTATAGCATGAATAAAGACAATTATCATGAACAAAGAAATATAATAATAATGCTTTTATTATTGCCTCTAGGGCATATTTCCAACAAGCGGGTCATAAGGCTTGTTAAGGCCGCCATTGTCCTCGGATTTTCTTGGCCAAGGTGTCTGGCGAGCCACTCGTCTCGGATACTGTGCTTGAAGGCCGCAAGGGCTTCGGCATCCGAACAATCGACAATTTGATTCTTCTTGGTGAGAAATCTGTTCCAAAGCTTACGGGCTGACTCTCTGTGTTGTTGTATTATGTGAATTAAATCGTCTGTGTCCGGAGGTCAGACATAGGTCCCTTGAAAATTGGCCATGAAAGTGTCCTCAAGTTCCTCCCAACTTCCGATTGAATTTTCGGGGAGGCTTTTCAACTAGTGCCGAGCTGGCCCTTTCAACTCGAGGGGTAGATATTTGATGGCGTGGAGGTCATCCCCACGAGCCATGTGGATATGAAGGATAAAATCCTCAATCCATACCCCAGGGTCTGTTGTTCCATCGTATGCCTCTATGTTCTTGGGTTTGAATCCCTCTGGAAATTCGTGATCCAGCACCTCGTCGGCGATTTTCTTCGTCGTCCAAATCCCCCTCGAGCCGGACATAGTTTGGCCAAGAGTATTCTGAGAAAGAGAGAGACCTTAAAGAGTTTAGCATGTCACCAAAGGGTGGGTGCTGAAAGATATCCGTGGCGGTGAACTCCATGATTGGTGCCCAATCAGCTTCGATGTGCACGAATGCGCGCGGTCCGGGACCTACAGCCAGAAACAAGTCTGGGGGTCCGGCGGCACAGATTTCCTTAGAGGTGGAGTCTGTGTTCGGCTCCAACACCGATGCGTATGTGGCCTCCGTGGCAGGGTCCATCCACCCGTCCTCGGATGACGCGCTCTGCCTCGGATTTAGGTCCGGGGCTGCTGTAGGTGCGATATCCCGAATACTGTCCGATGACAGATCCAAGTCGTGCCCGTCGTGACCATTCGGCGCTCCTGGCGCAGGCCCGAATTCGTCGAAGATCAAGCCTCCATGAATGTCGTCCGTGTAATTCAAGATTCCAAACCTGACCTGGTGGCCAGGGGCGTAGCTGTCGATCTCCTCCAGATGGCCAAGCGAATTGGCCCACAGTGCGAAGCTGCCGAACACGAATATCTGTCCGGGGAGAAAAGTTTCACCCTGGACCGCGTTGTTGTTGATTGAAGGAGCCATCGAGCCTGATAGCGAGAACACAGAGGAACTCTCAATGAAAGCACCAATCTCGGTGTCAAAACCGGCGGATCTTGGGTAGGGGGTCCCGAACTGTGCGTCTAAGGCTAATGGTAACAGGAGGCAGGGGACACGATGTTTTATCCAGGTTCGGGCCCTCTCAATGGAGGTAATACCCTACTTCCTGCTTGATTGATCTTGATGATATGAGTATTACAAGAGTTGATCTACCATGAGATCGTAGAGGCTAACCCTAGGGGCTAGCCTATGATTATGATTGTTCTTGTCCTACGGACTAAACCCTCCGGTTTATATAGACAACGGGGAGGCTAGGGTTACACATAGTCGGTTTACAGAGAAGGAGATCTAACATCCGAATTGCCAAGCTTGCCTTCAACGCAAAGGAGAGTCCCATCTGGACACGGGACGAAGTCTTGAATCTCGTATCTTCATAGTCCAACAGTCCGGTTGTCCGGATACCCCCTAATCCAGGACTCCCTCAAGGAGGCCGTCGGAAGGGACCCGCTGTCCATCGCCTTTGGGTCTAGCGAATTCCCCGTTGATGAGGACCGCTGGAGGATGGAGCGGGCCGGACTGCAGCGCATGGTTTGACATATTAAAACCATGAAAGGAAAAGGCCAGATATATGAGTGCACCTTCGACTACTTACGATGCGGCCGGGGGCTTATCCCAGGTGCGCCATTCCGAGCTGCTGTCGGAGCCCACTATGGAGCTGTCCGGGAGGGACGCCTTCCCCTTCTTGGATGCTTCGGCCTCCAGACGCATGGAGGCCGCCCTCTTCTTTCTTCCCCCCTCGGTGGCATTGCTTTCTTCTTCCTCCTCTTCCTTGTCGTCCTTGGCGTCGGAGGAATGAGTCTCGGCATCTACGGACGTCACATCCGAAGCGCCCTTATGACGGGGGTCACCTCTGGTCCCCTAGGCCTTCTTCTTGGCCTTCTTATCCGGCGCTTGATAGGGCGCCAGAACCAGCATCTTCGGGCAGTGGAGCCGGGCAGTGAATCCGCTCCGCCTTCTTTGTCCAGCCCTGAAAGAATCAGTAGGGAGGCTTAGGCTTCTTCCTCAAATATGCAAGTAAAGGATATACCTTGAAAACATGTAAAAACTTACCGGACTAGCGGGATGGGCCAAGTTGTGCCCCCGGTGCTCGGCCGTGTCCGGCCACGTCTTGCTAGACTTGAAAAGCACCTTCCAGATGTCTTTGTGTGTAGTACCGAAGAACTGTAGCAGGGTCTGGTGCTTGGCCGGATCGAACTCCCACAAATGGCTAGTCCGGCTTTGGCATGGAAGGATCCGGCGAACTAACATCACTTGGATCACGTTGACAAGCTTGACGTTCTTGTCCACCATGCGCTTGATGCGCGTTTAAAGCGCTGCCAGCTCGTTTAACAAAGACCTGTCCAGGCCTTTCTCTGGCCAGGAGGTGCGCCGCATTGGCGGTCCGGACCGGAATTCGGGAGCCACGGCCCAGGTGGTATTGCGCGGCTCTGTGGCATAAAACCATTGTTGTTGCCACCCTTTGACGGTCTCCACAAAAGTACCTATTGGCCATGTGACGTTGGGCATCTTGCTCAGCATGGCGCCTCCGCACTCTGCGTGTTGGCCACACACCACCTTCGGCTTCACATTGAAGATCTTTAGTCACAATCCGAAGTGGGGTGGGATGCGGAGGAAAGCCTCGCACACGACAACGAATGCTGAGATGTTGAGGAAAGAATTTGGGGCTAGATCATGGAAATCCAGCCAGTAGTAGAACATGAGTCTGCGGACGAACGGGTGGATAGGAAATCCCAGCCCGTGGACAAAGTGAGATAGGAATACTACCCTCTCGTGGGGCTCCGGAGTGGGGACAATCTGTCCCTCGGCCAGAATTCGGTGTATGATTTCCTTGGCAGATAACCGGCCTCCCGGAGGTTTGTAATGTCCTTCTCCGTGACAGAGGAGACCATCCACTTGCCCTGTGCTCCGGATCCGGACATGGCTGGACTGCTTTCTTGGGGCGGAAATGATGAGAGCTTGGGCGTTGGAGCTCGAGAATGGGGGAAGCAGAGAGAAAGAAGGCGTGGGTGAAAGAGGTGAATCCTTATATCTTTATAAAGGTAGTGAATATCAAGCACCTCCTCACTCGCCCTAAAAACCCGCTTATCCCCAAGGGTCGTGCAAACGATACGGCGGGATTACCCACACCCGTATTGATGAGAATCCCGTAATAAGGGGACACGATCGCTGCTTTGACAAGACGTGCCAATGAAACCGCCTCTTGAAATATGTAGCGGTAGGCCAAAAATGGTTCGAAATAATGGCCGGGCAGCCACGTGATGTCACGCTACAAAAATTTGTCAGCGGATTGGACTCGTGAAATATTATACTCTCTACGGTTGTGTGTGGAATTTGTTTTGCAGAGCCGGACACGATTATTGTGTTCGAAGACTATTTTGGAGTGTTCGAAGAAGGAATCCGCCTTGCAATGCCGAAGACAATCTGCGCGCTGGACACCTCGTCATTGAAGCCTGGTTCAGGGGCTACTGAGGGAGCATTGGATTAAGGGGTCCTCGGACGGCCGGACTATGAATCATGGGCCGGACTGTTGGGCTGTGAAGATACAAGACCGAAGACTCTCTCCCGTGTCCGGATGGGACTCTCCTTGGCGTGGAAGGCAAGCTTGGCGTATGGATAATGAAGATTCCTTTCTCTATAACCGACTTTGTACAACCCTAGTCCCCTCCGGTGTCTATATAAACCGGAGGGCTTAGCCCGTAGAGAAAGAATCATAATCATGCAGGCTAGACTTCTAGTGTTTAGCCATTACAATCTCGTGGTAGATCAACTCTTGTAATACTCATATTCATCAAGATCAATCAAGCAGGAAGTAGGGTATTACCTCCATAGAGAGGGTCCAAACCTAGGTAAACATCGTGTCCCCCGCCTCCTGTTACCATAGACCTTAGGTGAACTGTTCGGGACCCCCTACCCGAGATCCGCTGGTTTTGACACCGACAGTCACCTTCCTGGTAGTTTCTTATTTTCCTAATTTTTTAAATATTCCAAAACTGACAAAAAATATTTTTGCGAATTTTTTGGAGTCCGTTTACTTACCGTATCACATGCCTCCTCTTTTTCATGATTCCGGAGTGTTCCGGAAGGTTTCTTTTATGTGTTCTTTCAGTGTCATAGTTTGGATATATTGCTTTCAACATTAATGGGCATACCCGAGATATAATGTTTTATTCGTTGCCCATTAACAACCTTCGGGTTAGTACCTTCGGCATTATTTATTTTGATAGCTCCAGATCGATAAACCTCCTCGATAACATAGGGTCCTTCCCATTTGGAGAGAAGTTTTCCTGCAAAGAATCTGAAACAAGAGTTGTACAAAAGAGCATATGCTCCAACTTTGAACTCACGCTTTTGGATTCTTTTGTCATGCCATCTTTTAACCTTTTCTTTAAATAACTTGGCATTTTCATAAGCTTGGGTTCTCCATTCATCTAATGAGCTAATATCAAACAACCTCTTTTCACCAGCAAGTTTGAAATCATAGTTGAGTTCTTTAATGGCCCAATATGCTTTGTGTTCTAACTCAAGAGGCAAATAACAAGCTTTTCCATAAACCATTTTGTAAGGAGACATACCCATAGGGTTTTTATATGCTGTTCTATAAGCCCAAAGTGCATCATCTAGTTTCTTAGACCAATTCTTCCGGGACCTATTGACAGTCTTTTGTAAAATTAGTTTTATTTCCCTATTATTAAGTTCAACTTGACCACTAGACTGAGGATGATAGTGTGATGCAATTATATGTTTAACATCGTACTTAGCAAGCATTTTACAGAAAGCATCTTGAATAAAGTGTGAACCACCATCAGTCATTAAATATCAGGGACTCCAAACCTTGGGAAAATAACTTCCTTAAGCATTTTAATAGAGGTGTTGTGATCAGCACTACTAGTTGGAATAGCTTCTACCCACTTAGTAACATAATCAACACCAACCAAAATATGAGTATACCCATTAGAGGAAGGAAAAGGTACCATGAAATCAAATCCCCAAACATCAAATTGTTGGGGAACGTAGCATGCAATTTCAAAAAGAAAATTCCTACGATCATGCAAGATCTATCTACGAGATGCATAGCAACAAGAGGGGAAGAGTGTGTCCACGTACCCTCGTAGACCGAAAGTGGAAGCGTTAGTTAACGTGGTTGATGTAGTCGAACGTCTTCATAATCAAACCGATCCAAGTACCGAATGTACGGCACCTCCGTGTTCGGCACACGTTCAGCTCGATGACGTCCATCGAAATCTTGATCCAGTAGAGGGTCGAGGGAGAGTTCCATCAGCACGAGAGCGGGGCAATGGTTTTGATGATGTGATTCATGTGGGCCTTCGCCTAAGCACTACGACGCTATGACCGAGGTGGTAAACTATGGAGGGGGGCACCGCACATGACAAAGAGAATTACTTATGTGTTTTTGGGTGCTCCCCGCACCCGTATATAAAGGAGGAGGGGAGGAGGGGTCGGCCTAGGGGGCGCGCCAAGTGTGGGGAGTCCTACTAGGACTCCCTAGTCCTAGTAGGATTCCCCTTTCCTTTCGGGAGTAGGAGAAGGGGGAAGGGAGAAATAGAGGGAGAAGGAAAGGGGGTAGGGCGCGCCCTCCCCTAGTCCAATTCAGTTTGTCTAGGAGGGGCGCGCGCCACCTCCTGGCCGCCGGCCTCCTCTTTCCACTAAGGACCATGAAGGCCCAATACTCTCCTGGGGGGTTCCGGTAACCTCCCGGTACTCCGGAAAATGTCTGAACCTATCCGAAACCTTTCTGGTTTCCAAACATAACCTTCCAATATATCAATCTTTATGTCTCGACCATTTCGAGACTCCTCGTCATGTCCGTGTTTACATCCGGGACTCCGAACAAACTTCGGTCATCATAAACACATAACTCTTAATACAAATTATCATCGCACGTTAAGCGTGCAGACTCTATGGGTTCGGGAACTATGTAGACATGATTGAGACACACCTCCGATCAATAACCAATAGCGGAACCTGGATGCTCATATTGTCTCCTACATATTCTACGAAGATCTTTATCGGTCAAACCGCACAACAACATACGTTGTTCCCTTTGTCATCAGTATGTTACTTGCCCGAGATTTGATCGTTGGTATCATCATACCTTGTTCAATATCGTTACCGGCAAATCTCTTTACGCGTTCCGTAATGCTTCATCCCGTAAACAACTCATTAGTCACATTTCTTGCAAGGCTTATAGTGATGAGCATTATTGAGAGGGCCCAGAGATACCTCTCCGATACACGGAGTGACAAATCCTAATCTTGATCTATGACAACCCAACAAACACCTTCGTAGACACCTATAGAGCATCTTTATAATCACGCAGTTAAGTTGTGATGTTTGATAGCACACAAGGTGTTCCTCCGGTATTCGGGAGTTGCATAATCTCATAGTCAGAGGAACATGTATAAGTCATGAAGAAAACAATAGCAATAAAACTGTAATGATAATAATGCTAAGCTAACAGATGGGTCTTGTCCATCACATCATTCTCTAATGATGTGATCCTGTTCATCAAATGACAACACATGTCCATGGTTAGGAAACATAACGATCTTTGATTAACGAGCTAGTCAAGTAGAGGCATACTAGGGACACTATGTTTTGTCTATGTATTCACACATGTACTATGTTTCCGATTAATACAATCCTAGCATTAATAATAAACATTTATCATGGTGTAAGAAAATATAAATCAACTTTATTATTGCCTCTAGGGCATATTTCCTTCGGTCTGCTACTTGCACTAGAGTCAATAATCTAGATTACAAAGTAATGGTTCTAACACCCATGGAGTCTTGGTGCTGATCATGTTTTTCTCATGGAAGAGGCTTAGTCAATGGGTCTGTAACATTCAGATCCATATGTATCTTGCAAATCTCTATGTCTCCCTCTGCGACTTGACGGCGGATGTATTTGAAGCGTCTCTTGATGTGTTTGGTTCTCTTGTGAAATCTGGATTACTTTGCCAAGGCAATTGCTCCAGTAATATCACAAAAGATTTTCATTGGACCCGATGCACTAGGTATTACACCTAGATCGGATATGAACTCCTTCATCCAGACTCCTTCATTTGCTACTTTCGAAGCAGCTATGTACTCCGCTTCACACGTAGATCCCGCCGTGATGCTCTTCTTGGAGTTGCACCAACTGACAGCGCCACCATTCAATATAAATACGTATGTGGATTGCGACTTAGAGTCATCCGGATCAGTGTCAAAGCTTGCATCAACGTAACCATTTACGACAAGCTCTTTGTCACCTCCATAAACGAGAAATATATCCTTAGTCCTTTTCAGGTATTTTGGGATATTCTTGACCGCTGTCTAGTGATCCACTCCTAGATTACTTTGGTACCTCCCTGCTATACTTATAGCAAGGCACACATCAGGTCTGGTACACATCATTGCATACATGATAGAACCTATGGCTGAAGCATAGGGAATGCTTTCATTTTATCTCTATCTTCTGCAGTGGTCGGGCATTGAGTCTGACTCAACTTCACACCTTGTAACACAGGCAAGAACCCTTTCTTTGACTGATCCATTTTGAACTTCTTCAAAACTTTATCAAGGTATGTTCTTTGTGAAGGTCAAATTAAGCGTCTTGATCTATCTCTATAGATCTCGATGCCCAATATGTAAGCAACTTCACCGAGGTCTTTCATTGAAAACTTCTTATTCAAGTATCCTTTTATGCTATCCAAAAATTATGTATTATTCCCAATCAACAATATGTCATCCACATATAATATTAGAAATGCCGCATAGCTCCCACTCACTTTCTTGTAAATACAGGCTTCTCCAAAAGTCTATATAAAACCATATGCTTTGATCACATTATCAAAGCGTATATTCCAACTCCGAGAGGCTTGCACCAGTCCACAAATGGATCACTGGAGCTTGGACACTTTGTTAGCACCCTTTGGATCGACAAAACCTTCTGGTTGCATCATATACAACTCTTCTTTAAGAAATCCATTAAGGAATGTAGTTTTGACGTCCATTTTCCAAATTTCATAATCATAAAATGCAGCAATTGCTAACATGATTCGGACAGACTTAAGCATCGCTACGGGTGAGAAGGTCTCATCGTAGTCAACTCTTTGAACTTGTCGAAAACCTTTCGCAACAAGTCGAGCTTTGAAGACAGTAACATTACCGTCAGCGTTAGTCTTCTTCTTGAAGATCCATATATTTTCTATGTCTTGCCGATCATCGGGTAAGTCCACCAAAGTCCACACTTTTTTTTCATACATGGATCCTATCGGGGATATACCCCGCGGTATGAACTGGCTGGAGATATGACCCGGCAGGGACTTGGTGTTTCATTGGTGACCCGGCAGATTATAAGCCGACAGATGGTGACCCGACAGATTATAAGCCGGCATATGGCGACCCGGCAGATTATAAGCCGACAGACAGTGTCGGTGGAAACGACACCTATGGGATCACAAGAATCCCTACTACGGTTGCGGGCGCGGGGTCGTGAGGAGAGCAGGATTGGCAATCAGCACAAGAACACGGGTCGGTTACCCAGGTTCTGACCGCGAGGAAGCATAACACCCTAGTCCTGCTTTAGTGTATATCTGAGTGTTCTTGGGGTTCTTGAGATAGCTACCATGGGCGTAACTTGTCCAAGGGTCCGAATCCTTCTCCTGGATGCCTCGGGCCTCCTTTCATAGTCAAGGGGATCGCCACAGTGGCACACATGAGGTGGCATCGGGGTACTATGGCTAAGCTTATCTCTAGCCATACGGGACAAGATGCATTTAATGCGCCCCCTTAGATGTCCCTCACTTTATCGAGGATGGAAATTAACCCCCATCCCGTCCATCGCCGCTCCACCCTGCCCCGACACACGTCCAGGCCAGCGGGGCGCATGGTGCCATGTAAGCTGGCAGGAAGCTGAGGTGGCACGGTGGAAAGGTCTTCACGAAGATTTGCATGCCACCATGTAGGCGTCGCTGAGTTGGCCTTGAGGCCTCCTGTTGACACGCATGTGCTTGCCTGGCTGGCGGGCAGGCAACTGCATGGGAGCGATGGTGGTAACTTGGCGGGCGTGGGCCTGGCTGTGGCCCCGCGGACGCCCTCGGCAAGGGCCTTGCCGGGGCCCCGGCAAGGGTCTTGCCACGGTGTCGTGGTCGTCCCCAGCAAGGGTCTTGCCGGGGGTCTTGTGGATTTCCTTGGCAAGGATTCTACTGAGGCTCATCGTCTTCTAATCCTCATCTGACACTGCGTGATGATTTGTCTTCACAAAGATCTGCATGCCATCATGGAGGCGCCTCCCGAGCCTTGGCCCCAACGTGATTGGTTGGTGGCGTTGGAACCATTGAGGCTCCAAGGGTGGCACTCTTTGCTGGCGCGGGACTAGGCAAGTTGCCCCGGCAAGGCTCCTGTCGGAGCCGCAGAGGCTGCCCCAGCAAGGATCTTGCTGGGGAGAACCACCTTGCCCTCTTGGCCTTCTGGTCTTGGCGTGGCTTCTGACAGTTCTGCGGCTTTAACTCCTCCCCCTGCCTTGCTTAGTGTGGTCGTGGGCGCGGCTCTGACTACCCATGCACTTAGTAAGGGGTACAAAGTAGTGCCCCTGCTTTAGTACACCAACAGGAGCCCCAGGGCGTGGGCCACACATAAGCGCGGCGTGTTATTGGGCTAGGCCGAAAACGGTGCGCGGGCAGGCGGGGCGGTTTTTATCGCAGTAACTTTTCGGTCCGCTGCGCTTCCCCACGACCCGCGTTGAATGCATGACGTGGGGATCGTGCGCGACTTGGGGGGCATGCGTGGGGCGGTCGCTGCAGGCATGCGTCATGTCACAATGAATGGAAATTAGGCGGCCCGCGTCTTCCCCATAAAAAGGAATAACCGTGGGCGCACAACTCATTTACCTCTTGTGCTTTCCCCCATCTTAGCATTGTCGTCCCCATCTTCTTCTTCTTCCTCAAGCTCC
>NC_041389.1:671218955-671258911 GCF_002162155.2 Triticum dicoccoides | reverse complement strand
AGCAAGGGCAAGGGCGCAGCCAAGGATACGAAGGAGAAGGAGATGCCGGAGAGCGAGGCGGTGGCGCAGCGGGCGCAGTCCGCCTATTTCGTCCCGTCGTCGGTCAATGTCTTCGAGCTCAAGGACAACTTCAAGCCCTTATGGGGGGCGGAGACGATGGCGCATCCTGCCACGCGCGCCCTCCCTACGGATTGCAACAAGGGTGGCCCAAAACAGTAACCATTCTTCGTCAACTTCTTCTACTGCGGTCTCTTCACCCCCTTTTCTGATTTCTTCAATGATATCATGTGCACTTTTGGCTCCCGCCTGTTCGACCTCACGCCGAATGCCATGGCGTGCTTGGCGTGCTTCTCCCACCTCTGTGAGGGCTTCGCCGGGGTGGTTCCCAGCACGGCACTTTTCTGCCACTACTTCTACCCCTGCGTCCAACCTGGGGGTGCCCTTTCTGGGAGCATCGCCTGGATCCCGAGGACCTAGGAAAAAGGCGCATACCCAGAGGGTGCCGTGAGGAGAGGTGGGATGAGTGGCGGGGCCTGTGGTGCTGGATTTCGGAGAAGGACCCACCGGAGTTCTGCCGGGGTGCTTGTCAGGAGCCGCTGATCCGCAATGCAACCTGGGGCAACCTCGATGCTGACTACGCAAAGTTCTCGATCACCGCCACCAGGATCCACCGCCTCACTGAGGCCGGGCTCACCCTTGAGATGATTGCGGCAGATTTCATCCGTCGCTGAATTGCTCAGCTGCACAAAAGGGGAGGCCCGCCTGGGATTTCAGGAACGCGACCAACATCATGAGGCTCCGCATTGGCCTGAAGCACAACCTCACGGTGATGGGGCACTCCTAGTACTATCGGCGACTCTTCTAGATGTGTTTGCCGACGGCAAGGTGGAGAGGACTGGCAAGGCCGCGAAATCCAGCAAGGCCATCAAGGGGCCCTTGTTTGGGCTGCCGCCGTGAGTGATCCCACTGAGCAACAACACCCGGCAGGCTGACATCCTTGCTATGATGTCGGTCTTCAATATGCACGGTCTTGACCCATCCTGGGTCGAGCCCCCGGCACACCAGGTGGTGGAATTCTTCGACAACCTAGTCGAAGAACTTGCTCATGATGAGCCGCTGCTCATCTAGGACACCACCCAGGACGGCGAAGGCGGAGCTTGCCAGGTTAGCCGGCGATGCCGGTGGCGTGGAGAATGAGGCCGCCGTCGCCGCAGAGGAGAGAGAACTTGCCCAGTGGGTGAAAGCCGCCAAGGAGGCGGCGACAACACTGAAGCCCCCCTTGCCGGGGACGCGGTTGAGGAATCGTCCGAGGAGGAGGCCGAGGCCGGCGACCCCTCGGCCACAAAGAGAGGACGCACCCTGCGCCGGGCCAGCTCTGGCGAGCCGATCCGACGCGGCAGGGGCGAGCCGTGGCAAGTGGCGCCGGCGGGAACCGCGCGCGTGATGAGGGGTGGCGAAGAAGAAGGCCGCTGTTGCGAAGAAGAAGGCGGCTGCTTCTTCTTCATCCAAACCCTACCGGACTCCATCACCTTCTCCTCCTCCGGCAAGCCCTAACACGGACGTCGCCTTCGACTTCTCGTCCCTCAGCCCGAGGAGGAAAAGGAAAGCAACAGACGAGGAGACGGAGGACGAGTAAGCATCCTGTCCCTCGTCATTCCTGTCCTTTCCAGCTGTGTTTCTTATCTTGACTTGTCTTTGTCTTGGCAGGGACATGGAGACGTTAGCCCAGCGGGTGAGGAAGAGGGCCAAGGCCTCGGTGGGCAGCCAGCCCCCAGCGGCCACCTCAAGCACGCCGCTGGTGGTGGTGAGCAGCCTGGACAACAGCCTGCGGCACAGCCCCCACCTCAGCCCCCAGCGTAAGTTCACCATCCACCCTTTGTCAACGCCTGCTGGGGCCCGATTCTCTTCTCGTTGACCTTGCCGCGGTTTGAAGGAGAAGAACGGTAGCAGGAGGATCCACCAAGGTCCTCCCCCACCATGCTGCCCCCATTGACCACACCCCCCGAGGGGCGTCCCCGGCAAGGGCGCCAGATATCAAGCCCATGTGTACGGAGGAGAAGGTAGACTTGGGCGCTGGCGGCTCCGTCCCAACAACAGATGTTGGCGGGGAGGGGGGCACATCTTCTCAGCCCGGCATGGGTGAGTCATCTACCTTTCCCTTCCTTCTTTTCTTCTTTCTCTTCTCTTTTTTTTGAACCTCGATCTTGGCCTTGCCTCATTCTCCTTCCTGGCATGTAGATCCTCCCTTGATGGGCCAGGAGGGCATCGACATCAAGATTACGGAGGTCGCCAAGGATGTCAAGGCTGAGGCCACCAGATTGCTGCCGAGGAAGCCGCCAATGATGCCGAGGATGCCGCCAAGGAGGCCGGCAATGGCGCTGCTGAGGAGGCCGACAAGGGTGCTGCTGAGGAGGCCGGCAAGGGTGCTGCAGAGGATGCCAGCAAGGGGCCTGCCGGGGAGGCCGGGAAGGCCGCTGCCGGGAAGGGGATGGTCGATGACCAACCCTCCTCCTCCAGTGCCTCTAGCTCAGGCAAGTATTTGAAGGTGGGCGACGACCTGTTCGTCCTTCTTCGTGGGACAGCGAGCACCGGAGCGCCCTCCAAGGGAGAGGTATTTGATGATGAAGTGCTCGCCGCCGCTGGGCTTGAGGTCGTCGACGAGCCGAGCGCTGGTGGCGGTACTCAAGAGGAGCGGATCCTCCAGGACATGAGTGCCAGCTTCAACAAGCTTCAGGCGCTCCACCGCGCCTGTCTGGACAAGGCGAAGTCCAAGGAGGCAGTGGTGCACAAGGTGGAAACAGACCTTGAGGAGTGCATCGCCGAGGCGCAGGCTTGGTTTCGCCAGAACCACGAGGAGCTAAAGGCCGCCCAAGGCCAGCTATCAAAGCGTGAACTGGCGCTTCTCCTGAAGCAGACCGACATCGAGAAATCCCAGGAAGTGGCGAGGGAGGAGGCCTCCAAGGCCGAGGCCGCCTGGTCCCAGCACCAGGCCGAGCTGAATTCTTAGGAAGAGGACCTCGCCGCCCGTGAGGCGGTGCTTGCCGCCACTCTCTGCAGCAAGGATGAGGAGGTCGTGAGGCTTGCCACGGAGCGGACTCGCGAGCTGGAGCAGAGGAACAAAGAAGCGCTCGATGCTCAAGCTCTGGCCCATGGCGACAAGGTGAAGGAACTAGAGGCAGAGCGGGACGGCCTGAAGAGACAAAACATGTAGCTGTCCTCGGAGAAGAACACGCTCAACGAGGCCCTGGTCGAGGCGCATACCGTAGTCCTCGACAAGGCTGAGCAGCTCTCCACGGCCAACGATGCCATCAAGGACCTGAAGCTCAAGCTGGAGGGCCTTGAGGGGGCGCTTTCGGAGGCCCAATCCCGGGAAGGGATCCTGACCCAGCGCCTGGCGGAGGAGATGCAGCTACGAGCAAGCGAGGCCGCCAATCTCGAAGACCACATGAAGGGCGAGAAACTCTGGATCAGTCGCCTTGCCGATGTTGCCAACAGGATCACCAAGCAACTGCCCGACATGAAGATGTCGGACGTGAGGTACGCCCCGGAGCGGAACATGAGCCCCAACGCTAATCTGGCCATGTTCTTTGAGAGTGTTCTTGGGGCTCTGGAGCGGCTCCACTCCAATCAGGCGAGCTCCCTGGCCGACGAGACCCGGACGCTTTGCTGGGGCGCCATGATGAAGGTTCTCACCAAACTGGCGTACCAGAACCCCAGCCTCGACTTTGACGCCGCGCTAGACAGCTTGCTGGGAGATGCGGACCTCACGGTGCTGGAGGAGCGCATCGAGCCCATCATCAGCCGCGCTGGCGGAATCCAGAGGTTGGAGGGCCAGCGTCGGGACTAGGCGCCCCATTTCTTGTTGCCGCTGCAGGTTCATGACCAAGACAATTCATATCTTTAGTTAGAACCGCAGCAACAAATGATGTAATATAACTCTGCGGTAGTTTTGATATGATGCATGTTATCTCCCTGTTCAACCTTTCTCTATATGTCCACCCTACGTTTACTGGGTAGGCTTGCCGGTGCGTAAACCCAAACCGCTGCGCTCTGAAGGATGGATCCTTTAGCGGCCGGCGGGGTGTGCTTGCTACCATGCAAACCACCATGCCGTTCTCAGTGCGGCTGCTCGAACTGCCGAGCGGACTCGAGGCAGAACGAGAGCGTTTCCAATAGCGGAAGGCCACCCTGCCTCTCTCGACGCAGCCTTTCGATCTACCGAGAAGACTCGAAACAGACCAAGAGCATTTCCGATAACAGAAGGGCCCCGCTGCGTACAGGTTTCCCATACAAAGGAAAGATCTCCGAGGAAGATAACCTTGTATAAAAAGGAACTACTCAGAGTTTTTGCATGACTTAGCTTTTTCGTCATTGCGCAAACGCTTGCCGCATCTGCTGACAGTGCTGCTCGCTTGGTCGCCTTTCTTCCTTGAACGCCATGGTGACAGAGAACTGCTGGGCTGATGACCAAACCAGATCCTCACAACTGCGCCCCCTACCTGGCGCGCCAAAGATGTTGGTGGAAACGACACCTATGGGATCACAAGAATCCCTACTACGGTTGCGGGGCGCGGGGTCATGAGGAGAGCAGGATTAGCAATCAGCACAAGCACACGTGTCGTTTACCCAGGTTCGGGCCGCGAGGAAGCGTAACACCCTAGTCCTGCTTTAGTGTATATCTGAGTGTTCTTGGAGCTCTTGAGCTAGCTACCATGGGCGTAACTTGAATCCTTCTCCTGGATGCCTCGGGCCTCCTTTTATAGTCAAGGGGATCGCCATAGTGGCACACAGGAGGTGGCATCGGGGTACTGTGGCTAGGCTTATCACTAGCCATTATGGGACAAGATGCATTTAATGCGCCCCCTTAGGTGTCCCTCACTTTATTGGGGAGGGATATTAACCCCCGTCCCGTTCGTCGCCGCTCCACCCTGCCTCGACACGCGTCCAGGCCAGCGGGGCGCATGGTGCCATGTAAGCTGGCAGGCAGCTGAGGTGGCGCGGTGGAAAGGTCTTCCGAAGATTTGCATGCTACCACGTAGGCATCGCTGAGTTGGCCTTCAGGCCTCCTGTTGACACACAGGTGCCTGCCTGGTTGGCGGGCTGGCAGCTGCATGGGAGTGGTGGTGGAAACTTGGTGGGCGTGGGCTTGGTTGTGGCCCCGCGGATGCCCTCGGCAAGGGCCTTTCCAGGGGCCCGGCAAGGGTCTTGCCGTGGTGTCATGGTCGTCCCCGGCAAGGGTCTTGCCGGGGGTCTTGTGGATTTCCTTGGCAAGGATTCTGCTGAGGCTCGTCTTCTTCTAATCCTCATCTGACACTATGTGATCTTTGTCTTCACAAAGATCTGCATGCCATCATGGAGGCGCCTCCTGAGCCTTGGCCCCAACGTGATTGGTTGTTGGCGTTGGAGCCCTTGAGGCTCCAAGGGTGGCGCGCTTTGCTGGCGTGGGACTGGGCAAGTTTCCCCGGCAAGGCTCCTGCCGGAGCCGCGGAGGTTGTCCCAGTAAGGATCTTTCCGGGGAGAACCACCTTGCCCTCTTGGCCTTCTGGTCTTGTCGTGGCTTTTGACAGTTCTGCGACTTTAACTCCTCCCTCTGCCTTTCTTCGTGTGGTCGTGGGCACGGCTCTGACTGTCCGTGCACTTAGTAAGGGGTACAAAGTAGTGCCCCTGCTTTAGTACACCAACAAACAGTTATAACCCAGCAGACAGTTATGACCCGGTCGACAGAGTCGCCTGGGGTTAATAAGCCCGAGACGTTAAGAAGCCCAAGACGTTAAGAAGCCCATGGTGAGACGTCAGAATAGGTTAAGTCCCAATCTGAGTTGGACTCTATATGTAACCCGCCCCTTCAACTTGTATAAGGAGGGGCAGGGCACCCCAAGACGGGTTGAGTAATCTGTAAGGCTAGACACAATTAGGAGAGCCGGTTTATGCGGCGACTCCCTCATGAGCATAATGAGACCTAGCCACAAATAACTTGTAGGTCTATTACCGGATGATGTTTCCCGGGGCCCAAAGCTGTCTAAATCCTTGTCTTGTGTGTTGATCCACCTCGCGTCTCTCATCCCGATCAACTCCTCTCAAGCTACCACATGGATGTGTTGGCCTCACGACTAAGTCCTCACACTAGGACATCTGCCGTGACAAATCCACGACAGATCCCATCCCAGATTTCATGGCCTCAAGCCATTTCATGGAATCTGGGATCATCATCGCTTCCTCATAGTTCATAGGTTCATCATGGTCTAGTAACATGACTTTCGGAACAAGATTACCGTACCACTCTGGTGTGGACCGTACTCTAGATGACCTACGAGGTTTGGTAGTAACTTGATCTGAAGTTTCATGATCATCATCATTAGCTTCCTCACTAATTGGTGTAGGAATCACTGGAACTAATTTCTGTGATGAACTACTTTCCAATTCGGGAGAAGATACAATTACCTCATCAAGTTCTACTTTCCTCCCACTCACTTCTTTCGAGAGAAACTCCTTCTCTAGAGAGGATCCATTCTTAGCAACGAATATCTTGCCTTCGGATCTGTGATAGAAGGTGTACCCAACAGTTTCCTTTGGGTATCCTATGAAGACGCACTTCTCTAATTTGGGTTCAAGCTTATCAGGTTGAAGCTTTTTCAAATAAGCATCACAGCCCCAAACTTTAAGAAACGACAACTTGGGTTTCTTGCCAAACCACCGTTCATATGGTGTCTTCTCAACGGATTTAGATGGTGCCCTATTTAACGTGAATGCAGCCGTCTCTAAATATTAACCCCAAAACGATAGCGGTAAATCAGTAAGAGACATCATAGATCACACCATATCTAATAAAGTATGGTTACGACGTTCGGATACACCATTACATTGTGGTGTTCCAGGTGGCGTGAGTTGCGAAACTATTCCACATTGTTTCAAATGAAGACCAAACTCATAGCTCAAATATTCGCCTCCATGATCAGATCGTAGAAACTTTATTTTCTTGTTACAATGATTTTCCACTTCACTTTGAATTTTTTTGAACTTTTCAAACATTTTAGACTTATGTTTCATTAAATAGATATACACGTATCTGCCCAAATCTTCTGCAAAGGTCAGAAAATAACAATACCCGCCACGAGCCTCAACACTCACTGGACCGCATACATTGGTATGTATTATTTCCAAGAAGTCAGTAGCTCATTTCATTGTTCTGAAGAACAGAGTTTTAGTCATCTTGCCCAAGAGGCATGGTTCGCAAGCACCAAGTGATTCATAATCAAGTGATTCCAAAAGCCCATGATCATGGAATTTCTTCATGTGCTTTACACCAATATGTTCTAAACGGCAGTGCCACAAATAAGTTGCACTATCATTATCAACTTTGCATCTCTTGGCTTCAATATTATGAACATGTGTATCACCACGATCGAGATTACACAAAAATAGACCACTCAACAAGGGTGCATGACCATAAAAGATTTTACTCATATAAATAGAACAACCATTATTCTCTAATTTAAATGAATAACCAAACAAGATCCAGATATAATGTTCATGCTTAACGCTGGCACCAAATAACAATTATTCAGGTCTAAAATTAATCCCGAAGGTAGATGTAGAGGTAGCGTGCCGACGGCGATCACATCGACCTTGGAACCATTTCCGACGTGCATCGTCACCTCGTCCTTAGCCAATCTTCGTTTAATCAGTAGCCCCTGTTTCGAGTTGCAAATATGAGCAACAGAACCAGTATCAAATACCCAGGCACTACTACAAGCATTAGTAAGGTACACATCAATAACATGTATATCAAATATACCTTTCAATTTTCCGTCCTTCTTATTCGCCAAATACTTGGGGCAGTTCTGCTTCCAGTGACTAGTCCCTTTTGCAGTAGAAGCACTCAGTTTCAGGCTTAGGTCCAGACTTGGGCTTCTTCCTGGGAGTAGCAACTTGCTTGCTATTCTTCTTGAAGTTCCCCTTCTTCCCTGTGCCCTTTTTCTTGAAACTAGTGGTCTTGTTAACCATCAACACTTGATGCTCCTTCTTGATTTCTATATTCGCAGCCTTTAGCATTGCGAAGAGCTTGGGAATTGTTAATTGTTTTTGTCATCCCTTGCATATTATAGTTCATCACGAAGCCTTTATATCTTGGTGGTAGTGATTGAAGAACTCTATCAATGACACTATCATCAGGAAGATTAACTCCCAACCGAGTCAAGTGGTTATGGTACCTAGACATTCTGAGTATGTGTTCACTGACAGAACTATTCTCCTCCACTTTGCAGCTATAGAACTTGTTGGAGACTTCATATCTCACAACTCGGGCATTTGCTCGAAATATTACCTTCAACTCTTGTAACATCTCATATGATCCATGACGTTCGAAACGTATTTGAAGTCCCGATTCTAAGCCATAAAGCATGGCACACTTAATTATCGAGTAGTCATCAGCTTTGCTCTGCCAGACGTTCATAACGTCCGCGGTTGCTCCTGGAGCAGCTATCGGTGTCAAAACCGGCGGATCTCGGGTAGGGGGTCCCGATCTGTGCGTCTTAGGATGATGGTAACAGGAAGCAAGGGACACAATGTTTACCCAGGTTCGGGCCCTCTCGATGGAGGTAAAACCCTACTTCCTGCTTGATTAATATTGAAGATATGTGGAATACAAGAGTAGATCTACCACGAGATCGTGGAGGCTAAACCCTAAGAGCTAGCCTATGATGGTATGATTGTAATTGTGATCGGCCTTCTAAGGACCATGCTCTCCGATTTATATAGACACCGGAGAGCTAGGGTTTACATGGAGTCGGTTACAAGGAAGGAAACATAATATCCGGATCGCCAAGCTTGTCTTCCACGCAAAGGAGAGTCCCATCCGGACACAAGCCGAAGTCCTGAATCTTGTATCTTGATGCTTCTATAGTCCGGACGATGTATATAGTCCGGACGATGTATATAGTCCGGCTGTCCGGATACCCCCTGTTGGGGAACGTTGTAGAAAATAAAAATTTTCCTACGGTTTCACCAAGATCAATCTATGAGTTCATCTAGCAACGAGAGAGAGGAGTGCATCTACATACCCTTGTAGATCGAGAGCGCAAGCGTTCAAGAGAACGGGGTTGAGGGAGTCGTACTCGTCGTGATCCAAATCACCGGAGATCCTAGCACCGAACAGACGGCACCTCCGCGTCCAACACACGTACGGTCAGGGAGACGTCTCCTCCTTCTTGATCCAGCAAGGGGGAAGGAGAGGTTGATGAAGATCCAGCAGCACGACAGCGTGGTGGTGGATGCAGCAGTGATCTCGGCAGGGCTTCGCCAAGCGTCTGCGAGAGGGAGGCGCCAAGAGCATGGGTGCGGCTGCCCTCCCTCCCCCCTCTTTATATAGGGCACCTAGGGGGGCGCCGGCCCTAGGAGATGGGATCTCCAAGGGGGGGGGCGGCGGCCAAGGGGGTGGCTTGCCCCCCAAGCCAGGTGGAGGCGCCCCCATCCCTAGGATTTGCCAACCCTAGGCGCAGGGGGGCCTAAGGGGGGGGGCGCACCAGCCCACCAAGGGCTGGTTCCCCTCCCACTTCAGCCCATGGGGCCCTCCGAGATAGGTGGCCCGACCCCGTGGACCCCCGAGACCCTTCCGGTGGTCCCGGTACAATACTGGTGACCCCCGAAACTTTCTCGATGGTCGAAACCTGACTTCCTATATATAATTCTTTACCTCCGGACCATTCTGGAACGCGTCGTGACGTCCGGGATCTCATCCGAGACTCCGAAAAACTTTCGGTTTACTGCATACTCATATCTCTTCAACCCTAGCGTCACCGAACCTTAAGTGTGTAGACCCTATGGGTTCGGGAGACACGTAGACATGACTGAGACGACTCTCCGGTCAATAACCAAGAGCGGGATCTGGATACCCATGTTGTCTCCCACATGCTCCTCGATGAACTCATCAGATGAACCACGATGTCGAGGATTCAATCAACCTTGTATACAATTCCCTTCGTCAATCGGTACGTTACTTGCCCGAGACTCGATCGTCGGTATCCCAATACCTCGTTTAATCTCGTTACCGGCAAGTCACTTTACTCGTACCGTAATGCATGATCCCGTGACCAGACACTTGGTCACATTGAGATCATTATGATGATGCTATACCGAGTGGGTCCAGAGATACCTCTCCGTCATACGGAGTGACAAATCTCAGTCTCGATTCGTGCCAACCCAACAGACACATTCGGAGATACCCGTAGTGCACCTTTATAGTCACCCAGTTACGTTGTGACATTTGGCACACCCAAAGCACTCCTACGGTATCCGGGAGTTGCACAATCTCATGGTCTAAGGAAATGATACTTGACATTTGGAAAAGCTCTAGCTAAACGAACTACATGATCTTTGAGCTATGCTTAGGATTGGGTCTTGTCCATCACATCATTCTCCTTATGATGTGATCCCGTTATCAACAACATCCAATGTCCATAGTCAGGAAACAATGACTATCAGTTGATCAACGAGCTAGTCAACTAGAGGCTTACTAGGGACATGTTGTGGTCTATGTATTCACACATGTATTATGATTTCCGGATAACACAATTATAGCATGAATAACAGACGATTATCATGAACAAGGAAATATAATAATAATCTTTTATTATTGCCTCTAGGGCATATTTCCAACAGTCTCCCACTTGCACTTGAGTCAATAATCTAGTTACATTGTGATGAATCGAACATCCATAGAGTTCTGGTGTTGATCATGTTTTGCTCGCGGAAGAGGTTTAGTCAACAGATCTGCGACATTCAGATCCATATGCACTTTGCGAAAGTCTATGTCCCCATCTTTAACATTTTCACGGATGGAGTTGAAACGACGCTTGATGTTCCTGGTCTTCTTATGAAACCTGGGCTCCTTGGCAAGGGCAATAGCTCCAGTGTTGTCACATAAGAAAGTGATCGGCCCCGACGCATTGGGTATGACTCCTAGGTCGGTGATGAACTCCTTCATCCATATTGCTTCATGCGCTACCTCCGAGGCTGCCATGTACTCCGCTTCACATGTAGATCCCGCCATGACGCTCTACTTGCAGATGCACCAGCTTACTGCTCCACCATTCAACATATACACATATCCGGTTTGCGACTTAGAGTCATCCAGATCTGTGTCGAAGCTAGCGTCGACGTAACCCTTTACGATGAGCTCTTCGTCACCTCCATAAACGAGAAACATATCCTTAGTCCTTTTTAGGTACTTCAGGATATTCTTGACCGCTGTCCAGTGTTCCTTGCCGGGATTACTTTGGTACTTTCCTACCAAACTTATGGCAAGGCTTACATCAGATCTGGTACACAGCGTGGCATACATAATAGACCCTATGGTTGAGGCATAGGGGATGACACTCATCTCTTCTATATCTTCTACCGTGGTTGGGCATTGAGCTGAGCTCAATCTCACACCTTGCAATACAGGCAAGAACCCTTTCTTGGACTGATCCATATTAAACTTCTTCAATATCTTATCAAGGTATGTGCTTTGTGAAAGACCTATGAGGTGTCTCGACCTATCCCTATAGATCTTGATGCCTAATATGTAAGCAGCTTCTCCAAGGTCCTTCATTGAAAAATACTTATTCAAGTAGGCCTTAATGTTGTCCAAAAGTTCTATATCATTTCCCATCAAAAGTATGTCATCTACATATAATATGAGAAATGCTACAGAGCTCCCACTCACTTTCTTGTAAACGCAGGCTTCTCCATAAGTCTGCATAAACCCAAACGCTTTGATCATCTCATCAAAGCGAATGTTCCAACTCTGAGATGCTTGCACCAGCCCATAAATGGATTGCTGGAGCTTGCATACCTTGTTAGCATTCTTAGGGTCGATAAAACCTTCCGTCCGCATCATATACAGTTCTTCCTTAAGATAGCCGTTAAGTAATGCCGTTCTAATGTCCATCTGCCATATCTCATAATCATAGTATGCGGCAATTGCTAACATGATTCGGACGGACTTCAGCTTCGCTACGGGAGAGAAAGTCTCATCGTAGTCAACCCCTTGAACTTGCCGATAACCCTTAGCGACAAGTCGAGCTTTATAGATGGTAACATTACCATCCGCGTTCGTCTTTTTCTTAAAGATCCATTTGTTTTCTATCGCTCGCTAATCATCGGGCAAGTCTGTCAAAGTCCATACTTTGTTTTCAAACATGGACCCTATCTCGGATTGCATGGCTTCAAGCCATTTGTTGGAATCTGGGCACGCCATCGCTTCTTCATAGTTCGAAGGTTCACCGTTGTCTAACAACATGATTTCCAGGATAGGGTTGCCATACCACTCTGGTGTGGAACGTGTCCTTGTGGACCTACGAAGTCTAGTAGCAACTTGATCTGAAGTACCTTGATCATCATCATTAATTTCCTCTCCAGTCGGTGTGGGCACCACAGGAACACTTTCCTGAGCTGCACCACTTTCCGGTTCAAGAGGTAGTACTTCATCGAGTTCTACTTTCCTCCCACTTACTCCTTTCGAGAGAAACTCTTTCTCTAGAAAGGATCCATTCTTGGCAACAAAGATCTTGCCTTCGGATCTAAGGTAGAAGGTATACCCAATGGTTTCCTTGGGGTATCCTATGAAGACGCATTTTCCGACTTGGGTTCGAGCTTTTCAGGTTGAAGTTTCTTGACATAAGCATCGCATCCCCAAACTTTTAGAAACGACAGCTTAGGTTTCTTCCCAAACCATAATTCATACGGTGTCGTCTCAACAGATTTAGATGGTGCCCTATTTAATGTGAATGTAGCTGTCTCTAGAGCGTATCCCCAAAATGATAGCGGTAAATCGGTAAGAGACATCATAGACCGCACCATATCCAATAAAGTGTGATTACGACGTTCGGACACACCGTTGCGCTGAGGTGTTCAAGGCGGCATGAGTTGTGAATTGATTCCACGTTTCCTCAAGTGCGTACCAAATTCGTGACTTAAATATTCTCCTCCATGATCTGATCGTAAGAACTTTATTTTTCGGTCACGTTGATTCTCTACCTCATTCTGAAATCCCTTGAACTTTTCAGAGGTCTCAGACTTGTGTTTCATCAAGTAGACATACCCATATCTACTTAAGTCATCAGTGAGAGTGAGAACATAACGATATCCTCCGTGAGCCTCAACGCTCATTGGACCGCACACATCAGTATGTATGATTTCCAATAAGTTGGTTGCTCGCTCCATTGTTCCAGAGAACGGAGTCTTGGTCATTTTGCCCATGAGGCATGGTTCGCATGTGTCAAATGATTCATAACATGAGACTCTAAAAGTCCATCGTCATGGAGCTTCTTCATGCGCTTGACACCAATGTGACCAAGGCGGCAGTGCCACAAATATGTGGGACTATCGTTATCAACTTTACATCTTTTGGTATTCACACTATGAATATGTGTAACATTACGTTCGAGATTCATTAAGAATAAGCCATTGACCAGCGGGGCATGACCATAAAACATATCTCTCATATAAATAGAACAACCATTATTCTCGGATTTAAATGAGTAGCCATCTCGCATTAAATGAGATCCAGATACAATGTTCATGCTCAAAGCTGGCACTAAATAACAATTATTGAGGTTTAAAACTAATCCCGTAGTAAATGTAGAGGTAGCGTGCCGACGGCGATCACATCGACCTTGGAACCATTCCCGACGCGCATCGTCACCTCGTCCTTCGCCAGTCTCCGCTTATTCCGCAGCTCCTCTTTGAGTTACAAATATGAGGAACAACACCGGTATCAAATACCCAGGAGCTACTATGAGCACTGGTAAGGTAAACATCAATTACATGTATATCACATATACCTTTAGTGTTGCCGGCCTTCTTGTCTGCTAAGTATTTGGGGCAGTTCCGCTTCCAGTGACCCTTCCCTTTGCAATAAAAGCACTCAGTCTCAGGCTTGGGTCCATTCTTTGACTTCTTCCCGGCAACTGGCTTACCGGGCGCGGCAACTTCCTTGCCGTCCTTCTTGAAGTTCTTCTTACCCTTGCCCTTCTTGAACTTAGTGGTTTTATTAACCATCAACACTTGATGTTCCTTTTTGATTTCTACCTCCGCTGATTTCAGCATTGAAAATACTTCAGGAATAGTTTTCTCCATTCCTTGCATATTGTAGTTCATCACAAAGCTCTTGTAGCTTGGTGGGAGCGACTGAAGGATTCTGTCAATGACCGCCTCGTCCGGGAGGTTAATGTCCAGCTGGGACAAGTGGTTGTGCAACCCAGACATTTTGAGTATGTGCTCACTGACAGAACTGTTTTCCTCCATCTTACAACTATAGAACTTGTCGGAGACTTCATATCTCTCGACCTGGGCATGAGCTTGGAAAACCATTTTCAGCTCCTCGAACATCTCATATGCTCCGTGTTGCTCAAAACGCTTTTGGAGCCCTGATTCTAAGCTGTAAAGCATGCCGCACTGAACGAGGGAGTAATCATCAGCACGTGACTGCCAAGCGTTCATAACGTCTTGGTTCTCTGGGATGGGTGCTTCACCTAGCGGTACTTCTAGGACATATGCTTTCTTGGCAGCTATGAGGATCCTCAGGTTCCGGACCCAGTCCGTATAGTTTCTGCCATCATCTTTCAGCTTGGTTTTCTCTAGGAACACGTTGAAGTTCATGTTGACATGAGCATTGGCCATTTGATCTACAAGACATTTATGCAAAAGGTTTTTAGACTAAGTTCATGATAATTAAGTTCATCTAATCAAATTATTTAATGAACTCCCACTCAGATTAGACATCCCTCTAGTCATCTAAGTGTTACATGATCCGAGTCGACTAGGCCGTGTCCGATCATCACGTGAGACGGACTATTCATCATCGGTGAACATCTCCATGTTGATCGTATCTTCCATACGACTCATGTTCGACCTTTCGGTCTCTGTGTTCCGAGGCCATGTCTGTACATGCTACGCTCGTCAAGTTAACCTAAGTGTTTTGCGTGTGTAAATCTGTCTTACACCCGTTGTATGTGAACGTTAGAATCTATCACACCCGATCATCACGTGGTGCTTCGAAACAACAAACTTTCGCAACGGTGCATAGTTAGGGGGAACACTTTCTTGAAATTATTATGAGGGATCATCGTATTTACTACCGTCGTTCTAAGTAAACAAGATGCATAAACATGATAAACATCACATGCAATCAAATAATAGTGACATGATATGGCCAATATCATATAGCTCCTTTGATCTCCATCTTTGGGACGCCATGATCATCTTCGTCACCGGCATGACACCATGATCTCCATCATTATGATCTCCAACATCGTGTCTCCATGAAGTGGCTCGCCAACTATTACTTCTACTTACTATGGCTAACGGTTTAGCAATAAAGTAAAGTAATTTCATGACGTTGAATCATTGACACGCAGGTCAAACAATAATTAAGACAACTCCTATGGCTCTTGCCGGTTGTCATACTCATTGACATGCAAGTCGTGATTCCTATTACAAGAACATGATCTCATACATCACATATATATCATTCATCACAACTTTTGGCCATATCACATCACAAAGCAATTGCTGCAAAAACAAGTTAGACGTCCTCTAATTGTTGTTGCATCTTTTACGTGGCTGCAATAGGTTCTAGCAAGAACGTTTTCTTACCTACGTAAAAGCCACAACGTGATTTGTCAACTTCTATTTACCCTTCATAAGGACCCTTTTCATCGAATCCGCTCCAACTAAAGTGGGAGAGACAGACACCCGCAAGCCACCTTATGCAACTAGTGCATGTTAGTCGGTGGAACCTGTCTCACGTAAGCGTACGTGTAAGGTCGGTCCAGGCCGGTTCATCCCACAATACCGCTGAAGCAAAATAAGACTAGTAGTGGCAAGAAAGTTGACAACATCTACGCCCACAACAAGTTTGTGTTCTACTCGTGCAAAGAGAACAATGCATAGACCTAGCTCATGATGCCACTGTTGGGGAACGTTGCAGAAAATAAAATTTTCCTACGGTTTCACCAAGATCAATCTATCAGTTCAACTAGCAACAAGAGAGAGGAGTGCATCTACATACGCTTGTAGATCGAGAGTGGAAGCGTTCAAGAGAACGGGGTTGAGGGAGTCGTACTCGTCGTGATCCAAATCACCAGAGATCCTAGCGCCGAACGGAAGGCACCTCCGCGTTCAACACACGTACTGTCAGGGAGACATCCTCTCCTTCTTGATCCAGCAAGGAGGAAGCAGAGGTTGATGAAGATCCAGCAGCATGACGGCGTGATGGTGGATGCAGCAGCGATCTCGGCAGGGCTTCGCCAAGCGTCTGCGAGAGGGAGAGGTGTAGCAGAGGGAGAGGGAGGCGCCAGGAGCATGGGTGCGGCTGCCCTCCCTCCCCCCTCTTTATATAGTCCCCCTAGGGGGGCACCGGCCCTAGGAGATGGGATTTCCAAGGGGGGGCGGCGGCCAAGGGGTGGCTTGCCCCCCAAGCCAGGTGGAGGCGCCCCCACCCCTAGGGTTTGCCAACCCTAGGTGTAGGGGGGCCCAAGGGGGGTGCACCAGCCCACCAGGGGCTGGTTCACCTCCCACTTCAGCCCATGGGCCCCTCCGGGATAGGTGGCCCCACCCGGTGGACCCCGGGACCCTTCCGGTGGTCCCGGTACAATACCGGTGACCCCCAAAACTTTCTCGATGGCCGAAACCTGACTTCCTATATATAATTCTTTACCTCTGGACCATTCCGGAACTCCTCGTGACGTCCGGGATCTCATCCGGGACTCCGAACAACTTTTGATTTACTGCATACTCATATCTCTTCAACCCTAGCGTCACCGAACCTTAAGTGTGTAGACCCTACGTGTTCGGGAGACACGTAGACAAGACCGAGACGACTCTCCGGTCAATAACCAACATCGGGATCTGGATACCCATGTTGGCTCCCACATGCTCCTCGATGATCTCATCAGATGAACCACTATGTCGAGCATTCAATCAACCCTGTATACAATTCCCTTTGTCAATCGGTACGTTACTTGCCCGAGACTCGATCGTCGGTATCCCAATACCTCGTTTAATCTCGTTACCGGCAAGTCACCTTACTCGTACCGTAATGCATGATCCCGTGACCAGACACTTGGTCACATTGAGCTCATTATGATGATGCATTACCGAGTGGGCCCAGAGATGCCTCTCTGTCATACGGAGTGACAAATGCCAGTCTCGATTCGTGCCAACCCAACAGACACTTTCGGAGATACCCGTAGTGCACCTTTATAGTCACCCAGTTACGTTGTGACGTTTGGCACACCCAAAGCACTCCTACGGTATCCGGGAGTTGCACAATCTCATGGTCTAAGGAAATGATACTTGACATTTGGAAAAGCTCTAGCTAAACGAACTACACGATCTTTGAGCTATGCTTAGGATTGGGTCTTGTCCATCACATCATTCTCCTAATGATGTGATCCCGTTATCAACGACATCCAATGTCCATAGTCAGGAAACCATGACTATCAGTTGATCAACGAGCTAGTCAACTAGAGGCTTACTAGTGACATGTTGTGGTCTATGTATTCACACATGTATTATGATTTCCGGATAACACAATTATAGCATGAATAACAGACGATTATCATGAACAAGGAAATATAATAATAATCTTTTATTATTGCCTCTAGGGCATATTTCCAACACCCCCTTATCCAGGACTCCCTCAGTAGCCCCTGAACTAGGCTTCAATGACGATGAGTCCGGCGTGCAGTCTTGTTTTCGGCATTGCAAGGCGGGTTCGTCCTCCGAATACTCCAAGGTTCCCATCATGACGAACAGTGTTCGGCATCTTCATCAATGTTGTACTCCTCGGCTTCACTGTATCAATAATGATCATTTCCATGTGTCGAGTGAATGTGAGGAGTCGAGGCATTTTTGCATTTGCCACCCTCGGCCCTTTGGGTTAGCCGTCTATTTGAAGAACGGGGATTCCCAGATCCAAACCTCACTCTCCCTCCTCGAGCAAGCATCCAACAGAGCGCCCAAAAAAAACCATTCCAGCATGGTCGGTCGTCGCAACTCTTCTGCTCGCTCCCCTTGCCCCAAGCCGGGAGACTGGGGAGAGTGTTCAGTTTCTCATAGCCGTTTGATAAAGTTACAAACTCAAGGGCTCCTCCCGCCAGCATTCATGGTCCCTGTTCGAGCCGGAGTTGCCACCTATAACGGCGGAGAACAAGTGGAGAGATCCCCCAATCCGTCTCCAGAGGAGCGAATATGCTTAATTCCGCATCTGTTAAGGGGCGTCGGGTTTCCTATTCATCCATTCCTTTGTGGGCTTCTGGAGTTCTACGGCCTCCAGCTGCACAATTTTACCCCAGCCTCCATACTACATATAGCAGGGTACGTTGCCCTTTGTGAGCTATTTCTAGGCTATGAGGCTCATTTCGGATTGTGGAAGAAGTTGTTCTACCTTGTCCCCCGCAACCAGGGAGAATCCCTATGTCAAGTGGGCGGGGCCGAAGTATGGCGTATTGCTGAGACCGGATACCTTTCCGGTACTCCCAAGAAGGCTCCAGACAACTGGGCTTCAGAGTGGTTTTATATTGACGACGCTCCCCTTCCGGATCCAGTCCGGACAGGACTCCCCAAGTTTAGTAACTCCCCGCCAAGGGCACGTCCAAGCTGGCGCCCCCGAGGCCCCCAAGAAGAAGATTCCAGGGAACTACATTTCCTGATGAACATGATAAAGTTACTGGCCAAATCCGGACTGACGATAGTTGAGGTGATGGCAGTATGCATAATGCGGGGAGTGCAACCACTTCAATATCGGAGCAATCCCATGTGGCACTACAACGGGACAGACGACGCCACCCGATGCGGCCGTAAGGGTCCGGACTCCCCCACCGCTTTGGCAAAGATACTGTCCGACCTGTACAAAGGAGAAGAGGAAGAATTCCTCCATATCAAACCGCGGGATGGATTCTCCATGTACAATCCCCCAAACTGGGTAAGTCGTCATTTATTTTATCGCTTCACTTATTGTGGCATTCTTTGCTAAAGTTACCTGCGTCGATATTTCCAAGCAGGAACTGAGGAGGGACGTGGAAGGAATCACCAGCCCTTCTCCGCAGCCAGAGGACCCCAAAAGGGCCCTGGATCCAGGACTCGAAGAAGACCCTGATGCGGTCGTGGAGCTTGTCGACGGGATATTTTATCGGACGAGCCATGACGGTGCCCCAGTGGCTATTACCGCCAATTATCTCGGACTGTTACCTTCGTCGCGTGTAAGCAAAGCCGAAAACTCGATCCTCCGAAGAGAATTCTTTCCTGATGTCACACCATATCCCTGATATGTCGTGCTTTTGCAGAAGCGACGTTCGGAGCGCAGGGCCGAGCCCCTAGGGACCCGTCATCCACCGCCATCCGGATTGGGTTGGCTCAAGAGGAAGGCGATTAGAGCCGACACGCCTCTACAGAGGTAAGAAAACAACCTGTCATGCAATTTTTTTGTCGTTTGAAGTATAACAGCGCCCTTCGTACATCTTGGCAGGAAGAGGAGTATCCGGACTGTATCCAGAGATCCTGCCAACCACGCCTCCACCAGTCGGGCTCCAAGACCAACTTCGAGAGAGGAGGCGGACGTAGGGCCGACGCCGCATAGTCCTCCGACAGAAGACGCAGATATGCTCTCCGCCACCAATTCAGAGGTAGAGAGCGCCATGGATCATCGGCGTTGACGGGCCGTGCTTCACAACAACATCTTTTCTGAAGAGGCGTTAAATGCCTGCAATTCCGGAGACGCATACATCCGTGCTGCTCAAAGCGGACTTGCTCGGGCGACAGTCCAGTATACCAAAGACATACGGGTAAGAAAGCTTGACGAGCATATATATAGTAGTAGCCCTTCAGACTTGAAACGGTTGAAACAACAGTTTTAAGTATCAATTCATGCGCATGTTCTTGTTGATAAGAATGAGCAATTGTCTCGGGAGCTAGAGGAGTGCAAGACTCAACTGAGGGCCACAGTTGCCAAGCTAGAGGAATCCCAGAAGGCCTCGTGTAGTAATATTTATCTGAATTATATGAAAATGCACCCGTTGGCAACCGGCTAGTATGACAAATTTAACAGAGAGTTCTGTAGACAACCTCAGAGTAAATCCGGAGGACGGCGAGGAGGACGAGTCGCATCTCCAGAGGCAACTAAAGGTCGGTGAGCGCATCCTGACGCAAGTGAACCATGATAAGAATATGCTCCAAGATGCCAATGTTCGGCTGGACGTGGAATTGAAAGACGTCCGCGCATAGCTGGCGGACTCCGTGAAGGAGAACAAAAGGCTTCACGGCGGCATTTATCGTAAGTGCCTAAATGAACTGTAGTATAGTTCGGCGAGGAAGCATATTGAAAAAGTTGTGTTTGCAGGAATGCTGACGGATTGCCCTGAGAAGGAGATGCCCGCTTCTGTAGGTGATTTACTGCAGGACCTCTCACAACTGCATGAGCGAGCTCGGTAGGTGATGCAGGGCATTGCGCGATCTTTGTGGCCATCAAGCTCCCTGCCAAAGGGCATGAGGGGGGGGGGGCTTGTGGACATGCTTCAGGGAGCACGACAGCGCTTCCGTTTGTGGAAGATATCTGCCTGCCCGCAAGGTGCAAGAGAAGCATGGGCGATGGTGAAGACGCGCTACACCAAGCTGGACCTGAACCATATGGCCGAAGTTGGACCGGCCGGGACAGATGGGCAAGAAATTCCCGTGAGTCTGGTATATGACCAGGTGGCGTTAGCCGCAAAGTATTCTCAACAGGATTGTAAGTTAGATAGCCTGTTGGATGGTATAGAGGATGAATATAATCAGTCCAAATGACTGTGTAATTTGATGGACATAAGTAGCCCCTAGCCGGATTTAAAATCATTTGTCGTGGCGGACCTTTTCGCTTCAGCCCCCGGATCCTAAAGTTCGGGGTGTGTCCGAATACCCGCTCGGTTATATAAAACCGGAGTATGCGTGGAGACCAGGCGTAGGGGTCATAAGTGCTTGAACAGACAAGGACCCAACTAGTTATGTTATATTGCATGGTTAGCAAGAAACATCTTCCAGGGAGAATAGTTCCGTTAAGGGTTCCTTTCCCTGGGTAAGCATGTGTCAAGGCACATGTCCGGACTACGAACCAAAGCACATGATACGAAACTTCTGGGGATTAATGTTATAATAAACGAAGACATCTTTTGTTCACCGACCAAATATTCTCTTAAGGAAACTAGCTTTCGGCTTCACCCAGTCTGAGGTACACATCCGGCTGAACCGGCAGTAACAATCGCAGAGGTGCTCCCCTTATGCCCTAGCCGAATTAATGGGAACATAGGGCATAAACACAGGAGCCAGGCAACCCAGCTTGGCCACGTCTTAAGTCATATTGATGCATATAATGGTGAAGAAAAGGCACACATGGAAAAAAGAAACGCATGTGTGATGGGCAAGGAGCCCTTAAAGTAATTTATATTAAGCTGCCATATAGGAAGCCCCCAGGTAAAGTTTACACACATAGTGCGGCCGGAGTAATCCGGGAATCCGCATTGTATGAAATACTTGTGTGAAAAGAAAGATATCGAGAAAGGAAAAAGGGAGGGAACATAATTGAAAAAGGAGGGTTAAGGAGACGAACACTGAGTTCGGCGCTAGGCATAGAATCTCCGGAGTCTGGCCGTGTTCCATGGGTTCGGCTCGAGTCTATTATCGGATACATTACGTAAGCGGTACGCTCCTCCAATGAGAACTTTGTCGATGATGAAGGGGCCTTCACACTTGGGTTTGAGCTTGTCCTTCTTCTTCTCTGGTAAGCGTAGAACGAGTTCGCCAATATTATAAGTTTTGGCCCGCACTTCTCTACTTTGGTATCGTCGAGCCTATTGCTGATAGAATGCGGAACGGGCCTTAGCAACATCGCGCTCCTCCTCCAGGGCATCCAAATTATCCTGCCGATCTAACTCGGCTTCCTTCTCTTCGTACATGCGTACGCGTGGCAAATCATGTATTGTGTCGCATGGTAGTACTGCTTCCGCACCGTACACCATAAAAAAGGGGTGTATCCGGTGGTGCAATTCGGTGTGGTCCGCAGCCCCCAGAGTTCGGTGTCGAGCTCCTCGACCCACTGAGTATCCGACTCTGTCAAGGATCGCACTAGTCTGGGTTTGATGCCGCTCATAATAAGATCGTTTGCCCGTTCGACATGGCCATTTGTTTGAGGATGGTAGACGGAAGCATAGTCGAGCTTAATGCCCATTTTGCCGCACCAAGATTTCACCTCATCGCCCGTGAAATTCGAGCCATTATCGGTGATGATGCTGTGGGCGACACCGTATTGGTGTATGACCCTAGATATAAAGTCTATAACTAGTCCGGATTCGGCCGTTTTCACTGGTTTGGCTTCTATCCAGTTGGTGAACTTGTCAACCATGACCAATAAGTATTTTTTCTTATGGCTTCCCCCTTTAAGGGGTCCAACCATATCCAACCCCTAGACCGCGAAGGGCCAAGTTATGGGGATTGTTTGGAGAGCGGTAGGGGGCATATGGCTCTGATTGGCGAAGAGCTGGCAACCGACGCATTGTTGGACAAGGTCCTGTGCGTATGCTCGGGCCGTCGGCCAATAGAAACCTGTACGGAAGGCCTTGCTGACTAGTGCTCGAGCCGCAGCGTGGTGCCCGCCCAGTCCAGCGTGGATTACAGCCAAGAGCTGCCTCCCTTCCGCTTCGGAGATGCACCTTTGGAGCACACTCCGGTAGTACTTTTCTTATAGAGTTCTCCTTCATGGACTTTGTAAGCTTTAGAGCGCCGAACAATGCAGCGTACTTCATTTTGGTCTTCAGGGAGTTCCTGCCTATTTAGGTAGGCCAAGAAAGGCTCGGTCCACGAGGTGATGACAACCATTATTTCATGGGCTGACGATGTTATTTCGGTGGTAGAAACTCCGACTATGTCTGATAGTTCGGAATCTGGGGATGTATTCGGATCCGTGCTGGTATTGCCGGACTCGCCTTCCCATACCATGGATGGCTTGAACAGCCTTTCCACGAATATGTTAGGTAGGACGGGGTCGCGTTTAGCGCCGATGCGTGCAAGGACATCTGCCGCTTGATTGTTTTCTCGAGCCACATGGTGGAATTCGAGCCCCTCGAACTGAGCTGACATTTTAAGGACGACATTGCGATAGGCCGCCATTTTCAGATCCTTGGCATCAAAGTCTCCATTTATTTGTGATATTGCAAGGTTTGAATCCCCGCGCATCTCTTGGCGTTGAATGCCTATAGAGACTGCCATCCGGAGACCGTGCAACAGAGCCTCGTATTCGGCTGCATTGTTGGAGTCTGTGTATAATATTTGGAGGACGTACTGGACCGTGTCCCCGGTGGGAGAAGTCAGGACTACACCTACTCCCAATCCGGCCAGCATTTTAGAGCCGTCAAAGTGCATGATCCAGTTAGAGTACGCACCGTACACTTTAGGGAGTTCGGCTTCCGTCCATTCGGCGACGAAGTCGGCTAATACTTGCGACTTGATAGCCCGCCGAGGCTTGTACGTTATGTCAAACGGAAGGAGTTCGATGGCCCATTTAGCAATCTGGCCCGTGGCATCACAGTTATTTATTATATCGTTGAGTGGTACTTCAGAGGCCACCGTAATCGAACACTCTTGAAAGTAGTGTCGTAGCTTTCGGGATGCCATGAAGACTGCGTATGCAATTTTTTGATACCGTGGATACGTAATAAACCGGCTTCTGTAGCGGGAATTTGTATCCATCAATCTCTTGTTCGATGACGAGTGTTGCGCTTACAACTTGATGTGTTGCAGCATGTACAGCAGCATAGGTTCGCCGATAGTTGGCGCTGTTAGGACTGGATTACTGGCCAATAAGGTCTTTATTTCATCTAGTCTAGCCACGGCTGCATCCGTCCACACAAAATGTTCGGTGCGCCGAAGGAGGCAATAAAGAGGCAATGCCTTTTCTCCTAACCTGGAGATAAAGCAGCTCAAAGCAGCTACACATCCAGCTAATTTCTGGATGTGTTTGAGGTCTGTTGGTATAGCCAACTGTGACAAAGCTCGGATTTTTGCCGGATTACCTTCAATTCCTCTATTGGAAACAATGAAGCCCAGCAGTTTTCTAGAGGGGACGCCAAAAATGCATTTCTCCGGATTCAACTTGATGTCATATGTTCATAAGTTGTCGAACGTAAGCCTCAAGTCATCAATTAGAGTTTCGACGTGTTTTGTTTTTACGACGACGTCGTCCACATATGCCTCCACTGTTTTGCCGATTTGCTTTTCCAGGCATGTTTGAATCATGCGTTGATAGGTTGCTCCGGCGTTCTTAAGCCCAAAAGGCATAGTGTTGAAGCAGAAAGGGCCATATGGCGTTATGAAAGTTGTTGCAGCTTGGTAGGACTCTGCCATCTTTATTTGATGGTATCCAGGGTATGCATTGAGGAAACACAGCGAGTCATGTCCGGCTGTGGCATCGATAATTTGATCGATGTGAGGGAGGGGAAAGGGATCCTTGGGGTAAGCCTTGTTAAGGTCTTTGAAGTCGATGCATAGGCGCCAGGATTTGTCCTTCTTTGGTACCATTACCAGATTCGCCAGCCAATCCGGATGTTTGATATCTCTGATGAATCCGGCCTCAAGTAGCTTGGCTTGCTCCTCCCCCATGGCTTGCCATTTGGGCTCCAAAAATCGCCTTAGGGTCTGTTTGACAGGTTTATATCCCTTCAGTATGTTAAGGCCGTGTTCGGCCAATCCACGTGGGATGCCCGGCATGTCCGTTGGGTGCCAGGCGAAGATATCCCAATTCTTGCATAAGAAGTCGCGCAGTGCAGCGTCCATAGCGGGGTTCAAATGTGTCCCGATGGAGGCTGTCTTCATGGGGTCCGTTGGGTGGACTTGGAATTTGACTATCTCATCTACGGGTTTGAATGAGGTGGACTTGGGTCGCTTGTCAAGTATCATGTCATCCCTGGCCACGGTGGTGCGTAGCGTGGTTAATTCTTCTGCCGCTAGGGCTTCGGATAATGCTTTCAAGGCCAGCGCTGCAGTTTTGTTTTCAGCACGGAGTGCGACGTCCGGATCACTAGCTAGAGTGATGATTCCATTGGGTCCGGGCATTTTAAGCTTCATGTACCTGTAGAAGGGCGTGGTATCCGCTATTGAAAGGAGCCACTTGGAAGGTGATTTCTTCGGACCTGTAATTCTCTGGGATGCCGAATACCACGTCGAGTGTGATTTTTCCCGCGCACCGGGCCTCCCGACTAGGGATAATTCCCCGGAAGGTCGTGCCACTTTGTTCAATGCGCCTTTGTCAATCTCCATCTTCTTAAGGGTTTCTTCATAGATTAGGTTTAATCCACTTCCGCCATCCATGAGTACTTTAGTGAGCCGAAAGCCATCCACTATTGGGCTGAGGACCAGAGCGGCCGGTGCCCGGACTGGAATTGGGGTTCGTCACTGGCATTGAAGGTTATAGCAGCGTCGTTCCATGGATTTACTTTTGCCACATGACAAATTTCAGCGGAGCTTCGATGCGCTCGCTTGCGCCTGTTGTTTGAGGTGAAGGTCTCGAAGACTGTGAGCACCGTATTGTGTTCCTTGGCAGGATGTGGTTCTGCTTTACGGCTGGCGAGGAAATCCTCGCCACTCTTAGCTACCTGCTGGAGTATCCAACATGCTCTAAAGCTATGGGTTGGCGTTGCATACGGTGTGTTGTGGAGCTTACACGGCCCGTTGAGCCATTCTTCCAATACGGTTCCACGCCTTGGGGCGGGTTTTGGTTTCTTGGGAATTGAGTTGGTCAACTTACGAGAGTTCGGACAAAGGTTCCGATGAGGGCCGTACTATCCTAGAATTCTATTTGGGTTTTCCAGGCACTTTCCATCGCACAGTACTTCTGTACTATGGTTGCTAAGTCTGTAAGGTGCACTATATCACGGCGACTTATAGCATTAAGGAGTCCTTTGTTTGTGCAGTTCGTGCAGAAAAGAGGGACTACGTCCTCCTTGTGGCAGTCCTTGACCTTATTAAGAGCGAGGAGAAATCTGGCCCAATAATGATGTACCGTCTCCTGGGGCTCCTACTGGACACGGGAGAGACGGATTAAGTCCGAGTGGGCATCGTTGGCTGAATCCGGACTCTGATCCGATCTGACGCCCGAGGGCACAGGAAGTACCGTGCCTGACAGTTCGGGATCTGGAGTATTACCTAATCCCGTTGGCCCAGCGCCTAATTCTAAGTCCGGGATCTGAGTCACGTAGTCCTTCGGGTGGGTGTTCGGCTCACTAAATCCGGCGATCCAAACATAATTCGTCTTCAAAGTTGAGGGGCGACCCACGTGTGATTCCTCCACTACCGCTAGGCGGGGATCTAATGTCCCTCTCGTCGGGTTTAAGCCCAATCCGGTCATAGTCTATAGCGACTCCCAAGGCGGCGATGCGATCGAAGATCTCGTTAAGAGAGGAGAGCTTCATCAGATCCGTCTGTTCGGAAAGCTCTGAACCAATGCGAAGGTTATGCGTGATGACCCGACAGGCCATCATCGGCGCGACAGCCGATGGGGCGGTCATAATGAAGCCGCCAAGCCGGAGAGTCTGGCCTACAGCCAGCGCTCCCCCAAAAGTTATATCGTCCTTGACAACAAGACGAGCCATCGAGCCCTTGCAGTGGCGACACAGAGGAACTCTCAATGAAAGCACCAATGTCGGTGTCAAAACCGGCGGATCTCGGGTAGGGGGTCCCGATCTGTGCGTCTTAGGCTGATGGTAACAGGAAGCAAGGGACACGATGTTTACCCAGGTTCGGGCCCTCTCGATGGAGGTAAAACCCTACTTCCTGCTTGATTAATATTGAAGATATGTGGAATACAAGAGTAGATCTACCACGAGATCATAGAGGATAAACCCTAAGAGCTATCCTATGATGGTATGATTGTAATTGTGATCAGCCTTCTAAGGACCATGCTCTCCGATTTATATAGACACCGGAGAGCTAGGGTTTACATGGAGTCGGTTACAAGGAAGGAAACATTATATCCGGATCGCCAAGCTTGTCTTCCACGCAAAGGAGAGTCCCATCCGGACACGAGCCGAAGTCTTGAATCTTGTATCTTGACGCTTCTATAGTCCGAATGATGTATATAGTCCAGCTGTCCGGATACCCCCTTATCCAGGACTCCCTCAGCAGCCTTGCATCTAGTGGTGCTTCCAGGATGTAATTCTACTGTGCAGCAATGAGGATAATCCTCAAGTTACGGACCCAGTCCGTGTAATTGCTACCATCTTTCAACTTAGCTTTCTCTAGGAACGCATTAAAATTCAAGGGAATAGTAGCACGGGCCATTGATCTACAACAACATAGATATGCAAAAAAAACTATTAGGACTAAGTTCGTGATAAATTAAAGTTCAATTAATCATATTACTAAAGAACTCCCACTTAGATAGACATCCCTCTAGTCATCTAAATGATCACGTGATCCATATCAACTAAACCATGTCCGATCATCACATGAGAGGGAGTAGTTTTCAATGGTGAACATCTCTATGTTGATCATATCTACTATATGGTTCACGTTTGACCTTTCGGTCTCAATGTTCCGAGGCCATATCTTCATATGCTAGGCTCGTCCAGTTTTACCTGAGTATTCTGCACGTGCAAAACTGGCTTGCACCCATTGTATGTGAACGTAGAGCTTATCACACCCGATCATCACGTGGTGTCTCGGCACGACGAACTGTGGCTACGGTGCATACTCAGGGAGAACACTTATACGTTGAAATTTAGTGAGGGATCATCTTATAATGCTACCGCAGTACTAAGCAAAATAAGATGCATAAAAGATAAACATCACATGCAATCAAAATATATGACATGATATGGCCATCATCATCTTGTGCCTTTGATCTCCATCGCGAAAGCACGGTCATGATCTCCATCGTCACCGACTTGACACCTTGATCTCCATCGTAGCATCGTTCTCGTCTCGCCAACTATTGCTACTACGACTATCGCTACCGCTTAGTGATAAAGTAAAGCAATTACATGGCGATTGCATTTCATACAATAAAGCGACAACCATATGGCTCCTGCGAGTTGCCGATAACTCTGTTACAAAACATGATCATCTCATACAACAATTTATATCACATCATGTCTTGACCATATCACATCACAATAACCCCTGCAAAAACAAGTTAGACGTCCTCTACTTTGTTGTTGCAAGTTTTACGTGGCTGCTATGGGCTACTAGCAAGAACCGTTCTTAGCTACGCATCAAAACCACAACGATTTTTCGTCAAGTATGTTGTTTTAACCTTCAACAAGGACCATCCGTAGTCAAACTTGATTCAACTAAAGTTGTAGAAACAGACACCCGCCAGCCACATGTGTGAAAAGCACGTCGGTAGAACTAGTCTCATGAACGCGGTCATGTAATGTCGGTCCGGGACACTTCATCCAAGAATACTGCCGAATCAAAGTAAGACTTTGGTGGTAAGCATTATGACTATTATCGCCCACAACTCTTTGTGTTCTACTCATGCATATCATCTACGCATAGACCTGGCTCGGATGCCATTGTTGGGGAACGTAGCATGTAATTCCAAAACAATTCCTACGATCACGCAAGATCTATCTAGGAGATGCATAGCAACGATAGGGGAAGAGTGTGTCCATGTACCCCCGTAGACAGATAGTGGAAGCGTTAGTTAACGCGGTTGATGTAGTCGAACATCTTCACGATCCAACCGATCCAAGTACCGAACGTATGGCACCTCCGTCTTCAGCACACGTTCAGCTCGATGACGTCCCTCGAACTCTTGATCCAGTAGAGGGTCGAGGGAGAGTTCCATCAGCACGACGGCGTGGCGACGGTGTTGATGATGTGATCCTTGCAGGGTTTCACCTAAGCACTACGATGCTATGACCAAGGTGGTAAACTATGGAGGGGGGCACCACACATGGCAAAGAGAATAACTGATGTGTTTTGGGGTGCCCCCCCACCCCCGTATATAAAGGAGGAGGGGAGGAGGCGGTCGGCCTAGGGGGCGCGCCAAGTTGGGGAGTCCTACTAGGACTAGAGTCCTACTAGGATTCCCCTTTCCTTTCCGGAATAGGAGAAGGGGGAAGGGAGAGAGAGAGGGAGAAGGAAAGGGGGGGCCACGCCCCATCCCTTAGTCCAATTCGGTTTGGCTAGGGGGGCGCACGCCACCTCCTGGCCGCTAGCCTCCTCTTTCCATTAAGGCCCATGAAGGCCCAATACTCTCCCGGGGGGTTCCGGTAACCTCCCGGTACTCCGGAAAATGTCCAAACCTATACGAAACCTTTCTGGTGTCCAAAAATAACCTTCCAATATATCAATCTTTATGTCTCGACCATTTCGAGATTCCTCGTCATGTCCGTGATCTCATCTGGGACTCCAAACAAACTTCGGTCATAGAAAACACATAATTCTTAATAAAAATCGCCATCGAACTTTAAGCGCGCGGACCCTACGGGTTCGAGAACTATGTAGACATGATCGAGACACATCTCCGATCAATAACCAATAGCGGAACCTGGATGCTCATATTGTCTCCTACATATTCTACGAAGATCTTTATTGGTCAAACCGCACAAGAACATACGTTGTTCCCTTTGTCATCGGTATGTTACTTGCCCGAGATTCGATCGTCGGTATCATCATACCTAGTTCAATCTCGTTACCAACAAGTCTCTTTACTCGTTTCGTAATGCTTCATCCCGTAACCAACTCATTAGTCGCATTACTTGCAAGGCTTATAGTGATTAGCATTATTGAGAGGGCCCAGAGATACCTCTCCGATACACGGAGTGACAAATCTAATCTTGATCTATGCCAACCCAACAAACACCTTCAGAGACACATGTAGAGAATCTTTATAATCACCCAGTTATGTTGTGATGTTTGATAGCACACAAGGTGTTCCTCTGGTATTCGAGAGTTGCATAATCCCATGGTCAGAGGAACATGTATAAGTCATGAAGAAAGTAGTAGCAATAAAAATGTAATGATCATAATGCTAAGCTAATGGATGGGTGTTGTCCATCACATCATTCTCTAATCATGTGATCCCGTTCATCAAATGACAACACATGTCCATGGTTAGGAAACATAACCATCTTTGATTAACGAGCTAGTCAAGTAGAGGCATACTCGGGACACTATGTTTTGTCTATGTATTCACACATGTACTAAGTTTCCGGTTAATACCATTCTAGCATGAATAATAAAAATTTATCATGATATAAGGAAATATAAATAACAGCTTTATTATTGCCTATTTGGCATATTTCCTTCACAAATTGTTCAACGTCAAGTAAATAAGTCATAGGCATTTCTTGATGCTTACCGATATTACCTATTCTTTGACATTCATCACAAGATAAGACGAACTTACAGGCATCCTTGAAGAGAGTAGGCCAATAAAACCCAGATTGCAATACCTTATGAGCGGTTCTGTCTCCCGCGTGATGTCCTCCATAGGCTTCGGAGTGACATTTCCGTAGGATTTTTCCTGTTCATGCTCAGGTACACAACGTCTAATAATACCATCTACTCCTTGTTTGAAAAGATGTTGGTCATCCCAAAAGTAATGTCTTAAATAATAGAAGAATTTTTTATTTTGTTGGTAAGTGAAGCTAGGTGGTATGTATTTAGCAACAATATAATTAGCATAATCAACATACCAAGGTGTGCTACTAGAAACATTTATTGCAGCTAACTGTTCATCAGGAAATCTATCATTAATAGGTTGTGGCTCATCAAGAATATTTTCAAGCCTAGACAAGTTATCAGCTACGGGGTTCTATGTTCCTTTTCTATCAGTGATATGCAAATCAAATTCTTGTAGCAGAAGAACCCACCTGATGAGTCTAGGTTTAGCATCTTTCTTTTCCATAAGATATTTTATAGCAGCATGATCGGTGTGAACGGTCACTTTGGAATCAACAATGTAGGATCTAAATTTATCGCAAGCAAACACCACTGCGAAGAATTCTTTTTCAGTAGTAGCATAATTTCTTTGAGCACCGTCTAGAGTTTTACTAGCATAATGGATAACATTTAATTTTTTATTGACTCTTTTTCCTAGAACAACACCAACACATAATCACTAGTATCACAATCAGGTGGTTGAACAACACGTGTAGAAATTAAGGCTTTCTTGAGTGTTTCGAAGGCTTCCAAGCAATCATCATCAAAAACAAAAGGAATATCCTTTTGCAAAAGATTTGTAAGTGACCTAGAAATTTTAGAAAATTCTTTGATAAACCTCCTATAGAAAGCAGCATGACCAAGGAAACTATGAATACCTTTGATATCTTTAGGACATGGCATTTTCTCAATTGCATCAACCTTGGCTTTGTCCACCTCAATACCTCTCTCAGAAATTTTATGGCCCAAAACAATACCTTTGTTAACCATGAAGTGGCACTTCTCCCAATTCAAGACACGATTTGTTTGCTCACATCTCTACAAAACTCGATCAAGATTGCTTAAAAAATCATCAAAATACTTCCCATAAACAGAAAAATCATCCATGAAAACCTCAACAATCTTTTCACAAAAATCAGAAAATATAGCAGTCATACATCTTTGAAAGGTAGCAGGTGCATTGCATAGACCAAAAGGCATACATCTATAAGCGTAAGTTCCAAAAGGACATGTAAAAGTGGTTTTTTCTTGATCGGGTTGAGAAACAGGTATTTGTGAAAAACCAGAATATCCATCAAGGAAGCAAAAATGTGTGTGCTTAGATAATCTTTCTAGAATTTGATCAATAAAAGGCAGAGGGTAATAATATTTTCTAGTTGCTTTGTTTAATTTTCTGTAATCAATTACCATTCTGTAGCCCGTGACAATTCTTTGTGGAATAAGTTCATGTTTATCATTAGGAATAACAGTTATAACTCCCTTCTTAGGGACACAATGAACATGACTTACCCATCTACTATCAGCTATAGGATAGATTATACCTTCTTCTAGAAGTTTCAATATTTCCGTTCTTACCACTTTTTTCATCTTCGGATTTAACTGACGTTGGTGATCAACCACGGGTTTAGCATCAGGTTCCATATTAATCTTGTGCTAACATAGAGTGGGACTAATGCCCTTAAGATCATCAAGAGTATATCCATAGCAGCTCGGTGCTTCCTTAGAACTTTCAATAATCTTTCTTCTTCATGTTCTGAAAGGTTAGCACTAATAATAACAGGATATATCTTTTTCTCATCAAGATAGGCATATTTCAAAGTGTTTGGCAATTGTTTTAATTCAAAAATAGGATCACCTTTAGGTGGAGGAGGACCTCCTAGAGTTTCAATAGGTAGATTGTGTTTAAGCAGAGGTTGTTGTTCAAACAAGATTCTATCTATTTCATTTCTTTCACGCATATGCAAATCATTTTCATGGTCTAGCAAATATTGTTCTAAAGGATCAGTAGGAGGTGCAACAATAGAAGCAAGACCACTAATTTCATCCTTACTAGGAAAATCTTTCTTATGAGGTTTTCTACTAAACTTGGGAAAATTAAATTCATGAGATTCATCACCAAAACTAACACCAACGGTATGTTTCTCACAATCTATTTTAGCATTGACGATGTTCAATAAAGGTCTACCAAATATAATGGGACAAAAGTCATCTTGTGGGGAACCAAGAACAAGAAACTCCGTAGGGTATTTTATTTTCCCACACAAGACTTCAACATCTCTAACAATCCCAATTGGTGATATAATATCTGTATTGTCAAGTTTAATAGTAACATCTATGTCTTGTATTTCAGCGGGTTCTATATCATTCATAATTTCTTCATATAAGGAAAAAGGGATAGCACTCACGCTAGCACCTATATCACATAAACCATGATAACAGTGATCTCCTATCTTAACTGAGACACCATGCATGCCAACAACTAGTCTATGTTTATATTTTTCATCGGGTTTGGCAATTCTAGAAGCTTCAGCACAAAAGTAAATAACATGCTTATCAATATTATCGACCAAGAGATCTTTAACCATAGCAACACTAGGATCAACTTTGATTTTTTCAGCTGGTTTAGGTGTTCTAATATAAGTTTTATTGACCGCAGTTGGAACCTTAGCATGTTCCTTCATCCTAACATGGAAAGGTGTTTTTTCAATATAAGTAGTGGGGACAACTAGATCAACATTATAAATGATAGTTTCTTCTTTAGATTTTACCGGTACTTTGATTTCTTCTTTAATTGGTGGGCGATATTTGAACCACTTCTCCTTAGGGAGATCAACATGAGTAGCAAAAGACTCACAAAAGGAAGCTAATATCTCAGAGTCAAGTCCATATTTAGTGCTAAACTTTTGAAAAGCGTCGGTATTCATAAAAGATTTAACACAATCAAACTTAGGTTCAATACCTGACTGTTTACCTTCGTCGAGTTCCCAATCTTCAGAGTTGCATTTCATTCTTTCTAAAAGATCCCACCGGAATTCAATAGTCTTCTTCATAAAAGAACCAGTACAAGAAGTATTGAGCATGGATTGATCATTACGAGAAAGCCGAGCATACAAATTCTGGATAATAATTTCTCTTGAAAGCTCATGATTGGGGCATGAATATAACATTGACTTAAGCCTCTGACAAGTTGGAGCCATACTTTCTCCTTCACGAGGCCAAACATTATATATATATAATTCCGATCACGATGAACTAGATGCACATGATAATTTTTTTGATGGAATTCTAATTTTAACCGATTCCAGTTCCAAGATCCAATATCATCGCATAGCCTATACCATGTCAATGCCTTTCCCTTCAAAGATCAAGGGAAAACCTTCTTCTTAGCTTCATCTCCGGGTAAACACGCAAGCTTAAACAATCCACAAATTTTGTCCACATATATCAAGTGCATATCAAGATGTTTGGTTCCATCTCCTGCATAAGGATTAGCTAGCAGTTGTTCTACCATACCCGAAGGAATTTCATATTCAATGTTTTCAGTAGGTGCATTAGGTTGAGGGTAACTAATTGTGGCTCCG
Organism: Triticum dicoccoides; assembly: GCF_002162155.2. Classification (NCBI taxonomy): domain Eukaryota; kingdom Viridiplantae; phylum Streptophyta; class Magnoliopsida; order Poales; family Poaceae; genus Triticum; species Triticum dicoccoides. The sequence goes on along the minus strand of NC_041389.1, from coordinate 671,224,877 downwards.
TTCGAGGTGAAGATACCCCGAACAAACCCCTCAAAGGATTGTTTTCCATAGTAACAAGTGACAATAAATTTCAGCATGTAGTAATAATGTTTCCTTACCAATTTCCATTTACCAAAAGCGCTTCACTCCCTGGCAACAGCGCCAGAAAATAGCCTTGATGACCTACAAGTATATGGGGTCAATTGTAGCCTTTTCAATAAGTAAGATTGTCGAACCCAACGAGGAGCATAAGGAAATGACAAGTGATTTTCAGCAAGGTAGTGTCTGCAAGTGCTAAAATGGTAAGTAACAGAGTAGTTTGATAGCAAGATAATTTGTAACGAGCAAGTAACAGTAGTAGTAACAAAAGTGCAGCAAGGTAGCCAAATCCTTTTGAGGCAAAGGACAGGCAAACGGTCTCTTATGATAAGCAAAGTGTTCTTGAGGATACACGGGAATTTCATCTAGTCACTTTCACCATGTTGGTTCGGTTCGTGTTCGCTACTTTGATAATTCGGTATGTGAGTGGACCGGTGCTTAGGTGTTGTTCTTACTTGAAAAAACCTCCTACTTATGATCAACCCCCTCGCAAGCATCCGCAACTACAAGAAAAGTATTAAGAATAAATTCTAACCATAGCATTAAACTTTTAGATCCAATCGGTCCCTTAGGGAATAGCGCATAAACTAGAGTTTAAGCTTCTTTCACTCTCACAACCCATCATCTAATAACTACTCCACAATGCATTCCCTTAGGCCCAAATATGGTGAAGTGTCATGTAGTCGACGTTCACATGACACCACAAAGGGAATCACAACATACATATCATCAAAATATCGAACACATATCAAGTTCACATGATTACTTGCAATATGGTTTCTCTCGTGACCTCAAGAACAAAAGTAACTACTCACAAATGATAATCATGCTCAAGGTCAGAGGTATTAAATAGCATAATGGACCTGAACATATAATCTTCCACCAAATAAACCATATAGTAATCAAATACAAGATGTAATCAACACTACTAGTCACCCACAAGCACCAATCAATAGTTCCGGTACAAAGAGTCAAAGATTGAACACAAGAGATGAACTAGGGTTTGAGAGGAGTTGGTGTTGTTGAAGATAGCCCTCCCCAAGATGGGAGAGTTGTTGGTGATGATGATGACGATGATTTCCCCCTCCGGGAGGGAAGTTCCCCCGGCGAAATTGCTCCGCCGGAGGGCAAAAGTGCTCCTGCCCAGATTTCGCCTCGAGACGGCGGCGCTTTGTCTCGAAAGTCCGCCCCTTATTTTTCCAGGTCAAAATGACTTATATACCAGAAGAGGGGCACCGGAGGTGGGCCTGGGTAAGCACAACCCACCGGGGCGCGCCTGGGCTCCCTGGTACGCCCATGTGGGTTGTGCCCACCTCGTGGGCCCCCTCTGGTACTTATTGACTCCAAAAATTCTTATTTATTCCATAAAAAATCCTCCTGAAGTTTAAGCTCATTTGGAGCTGTGCAGAATAGGTAGCCTGGCGTAGCTTTTTCAGGTCCAAATTTCCAGCTGCCAGAATTCTCCCCTTTTGTGTGTACCTTGCATATTATGAGAGAATAGGCATTAGAATCACTCCAAAAAGCATTATTATGCAATAAAACTACATAAATAATAGTAGGTAAACATGATGCAAAATGGACGTATCAACTCCCCAAGCTTATACCTCGCTTGTCCTCAAGCGAAAACCAAAATCAAAAAACTTGTCCACATGCTTAGAGAGAGAGAGAGGTGTCGATAAAAACAAAAATACGGACATAGCAGCATCATGTAACTTATTAAAACAACAACACACTTATCATAAAACTTTTATCGTAGAACTTTTATCATAGAATTCTCATGAACAAGTAACAATCCATCACAACATTGAAGTATAAAGTATAAACTCTATTTGAAACCAACAAACTATGTTCTCAGTCAACCTTGCAACTACAATTCATCATATTTTCAGGAAGGGTCACGTATCGGAGCCTTTTGGAAAGTTCACATACTCAACCATCATTTAGTCTTTTATGATTGCTAACACTCACCGCGTACACATGATCAAAACGTTTCAACCGGACACAGAAAGATAGGGGCTTATAGTTTCACCTCCCAACATATTCACCTCAAGAGTGATGTCAACAATAATAACTCACGCTACCCATATTCAACTGGATATATGTGCCTAGATCTTTCCTCACTACATGATGCTTGCCAAAGGAGAAAATAAAAGGGAATAGAGAGAAAACTTTGACTCTTGCATGAAAGTAAATACATAAAAATAAAAGATATAGGCCCTTCGCAGAGGGAAGCAGAGGTTTCCATGCACTTTTTTTGTATGCTCAACCCCTTAGTGCAAGGGAACGTCATGTTATATTGCCCCTTATGATGGAAACCTTTATTATGCAGTCTGTCGCTTTTATTCTTCACCATCACAAGTTCATACAACACTCAATTTTCCCTTACACAAAATGATCTCACACCTTTAGAAGCAGTTTTTATTGCCTTTTGAACCGATGACAACTTACTTGAAGGATCTTACTCAATCCATAGGTAGGTATGGTGGACTCTCAACAATATTTGAGTTTAAGGGTTTTGGATGCACAAGTAGTATCTCTACTTAGTGTGGAATTTTTAGCTAGCAAAGATAGGGGCAAACACCACATGTTGAAGGATCTATGACAATATAACTTCTATGTGAATATGAAGAAACATAAATCATTATGTTGTCTTCCTTGTCCAACGTCAACAATTTTGGCATATAATATTTTCATGGGTGCTCACAATCACAAAAGATTTCAAGGATAGTGTATTTGCATGTGAATCTTCTCTTCCCTTATTAATTCTTTCATGAGTTGCACCATTGACCAATGCTATGTTTGTCAATCTACAATAAAATTTACTACTTATACTTTTCCTTGTGTAATGTCATCACTTACCATAAGATTAGCATGTGATCATTTTCATTTATTTCCTTTCTTTTTATTGAAACAAGAAAGTAAAGAAAGCAAAACTCAAACTAAACTTTATTATATATCACGCACACGATTACAAAGATAGATCACTAAGCAAACTCTCGAAAAGAAAGGATTGAACTAAACTTTTATTCATCTAAAGCAAAAGATCACTATGGATCAAACTAAGAAAAGTAAAGGCAAAAGATAGTGGAGATGATACGATATCAGGGAACCTCCCCCAAGCTTGGCGAAAGCCAAGGGGAGTGCCCATACCCAATACTCAATTTTCTTTTGGTGATGAAGAAGTAGGTGGTGGTGATGAAGTAGAAGCAACCCGGTCCTTAAGGACCAAGAGATTCTCCAATCTACGGATGACGCTCCGGAGGAAGGTGATGTGCTCTTGATGCAGAATATTTTCACGGGTGAGGTACTTATTTTGCACATGAACCGTTTCAATGATCCTGAAGGTTGCAATCTCAGTGGGGGTAAGATGAGCATAGTAAGGTTTAAGGACATCTTCCTCTTCTTCATAGGCAGGTAGGGCTTGCTCGATCTCCGACACTTGATCTCTGGTGGCCTCCTTGCTCTTGTCCTCCTTGGCTGCTCCAACGGGCTCTTCCCTCTTCAACTTGATCTTCATGAGCCAAGCATCCTCTTCCATATTGTTAGAGGGAGAAGAAGACATGATGCCTGGCTCAATAGATCTGACAAAAAACAGTGAGAAAAGAAAACAAGAGATTTCTCCGCGATACGGAGGTCAACAGGTTCGGGGGGTATATAAAGATTTTTTATCTTCGGAAACAAGCAAATGAAAGAAAAATGGAGTCTGGGAGGTACCCGAGGTGGGCACAACCCACTTGCCAGGTGCGCCCTGGTGTCTTGTGCCCACCAGGGTCACCTTCCTGGTAGTTTCTGATTTTTCTAATTTTTCTAATATTCCAAAACTGACAAAAAATATTTTTGCGGATTTTTTGGAGTCCGTTTACTTACCGTATCACGTACCTCCACTTTTTCACGATTCTGGAGTATCCCGAAAGGTTTCTTTTATTGTTATTCCGGTGTCATAGTTTGGATAATATTGCTTTCAACATTAATGGGCGTACCTAAGATAAAATGTTTTATTCGTTGCCCATTAACATCCTTCGGGTTAGTACCTTTGGCAGTATTTATTCTAATAGCTCTAGATCGATAAACCTCCTCGATAACATAGGGTCCTTCCCATTTGGAGAGAAGTTTTCCTACAAAGAATCTGAAACGAGTTGTACAAAAGAACATATTCTCCAGCTTTGAACTCACGCTTCTGGATTCTTTTATCATGCCATCTTTTAGCATTTTCTTTAAATAACTTGGCATTTTCATAAGCTCGGGTTCTTCATTCATCTAATGAGCCAATATCAAACAACCTCTTTTGACCAACTAGTTTGAAATCATAGTTGAGTTCTTTAATTTCCCAATATGCTTTGTGTTCTAACTCAAGAGGCAAATGACAAGCTTTTCCATAAACCATTTTATAAGGAGACATACCCATAGGGTTTTTATATGCTCTTATATAAGCCCAAAGTGCATCATCTAGTTTCTTAGACCAATTCTTCCAGGACCTATTGACAGTCTTTTGTAAAATTAGTTTTATTTCCCTATTGCTAAGTCCAACTTGACCACTAGACTGATGATGATAGGGTGATGCAATTCTATGGTTAACATCGTACTTAGCTAGCATTTTACGGAAAACACCATGAATTATCATGGTGTTTGTACATAAGTTATCAGATCTATAATGCATGTATTATCATGCTATTTACATGTAAGTTATTGGTGTATGTTTCAACAACATTTTTCTCTAGATCAAAATTATCATGGTGTTCGTATGCAATTTATCATGTCTGTGGTGCGTAAAATACCATGCTATTTTACACATAAGTTATGTGGGTGTGTTTCAACAACTCTTTGAAGAAAATATGCCCTAGAGGCAATAATAAAGTTGTTATTTTATATTTCCTTATTCATGATAAAGGTTTATTATTCATGCTAGAATTGTATTGATCGGAAACTTAAATACATGTGTGAATACATAAACAAATATCGTGTTCCTAGTGAGCCTCTACAAGACTAGCTCGTTGATCAAAGATGGTTAAAGTTTCCTAACCATGGGCATGTGTTGTCATTTGATAACGGCATCACACCATTAGGAGAATGATGTGATGAACAAGACCCATTCTTTAGCTTAGCATATTGATCGTTCAGTTTATTGCTATTGCTTTCTTCATGTCAAATACATATTCCTTCGACTATGAGATTATGCAACTCCCGATACCGGAGGAATACCTTTTGTGCTATCAAACGTAACGTAACTGGGTGATCATAAAGAATCTCTACAGGTATCTCTGAAGGTGTTTGTTGATTTGGCATAGATTGAGATTAGGATTTGTTACTCCGAGTATCGGAGATGTATCTCTGAGCCCTCTCGTTATAAGCTGGCAAGCAAATGACTAAGAAGTTAGTTGCGAGGTGATGTATTACGGAACGAGTAAAGAGACTTGTTGGTAACGAGATTGAACTAGGTATGAAGATACCGAAGATCGTATCTCAGGCAAGTAACATACCGACAGACAAAGGGAATTACATATGTTGTCATAACGGCTCAACCGATAAAGACCTTCGTAGAATATGTAGGAACCAATATGGGTAAGTAAAAGATGTATAATGTGACCGCAACGGGGGGTTGTCGGCATCGACGAAGTCTTTTTATTTTAGTTTTTTTGTTTGTAGTTGCAACCGCACCAACCTGAGTGCAACTGCAACTCATCACACCCAGGCGCAACTGCAAAACGTATAATGTGACCGCAACCGGGGGTTGTGGGGAGGGTTGTCTACGCCGGTGAAGTATTCTTTTTTTGTAGTAGGTGCAGCCGACCCTCTAACCCGATTGCAACTCCAACTCATCACACCCCAGCGCAACTGCGAGACGTA
>NC_041389.1:671211064-671218733 GCF_002162155.2 Triticum dicoccoides | reverse complement strand
TTTGGTTTATCTTTCTCTTCTTCTTGTTGTTTTTCTCTTGTTTTCATCTATTAGAAGAAATCTATTTTTCATGATTTTTGTAAGCAATTTCCAGCGTATAAGTTGTAAATTCTTTTATCTCTTTGTTTCCATTTTTGGTGACTTCAAAAAACAAAATCTCCCTCTTCATCGAAAATGTTTTTTTCCTCCGGCTGTTCATTTCTATATTACTTGACAATCTTTTCAATCTTCTAACTATGGTTCACAATATATTTTAAAAAGAACGCCTTTTTTCTAACGTCCTTGTGACATTTTTATCGTCCACTAGTTGTTCCATTTTATTTTTTTTGCGGTTGTAGTTGTTCCTTTTATTAACTAGCCAAAATTCTTGTGCAGCCCAACCATACAGAAGACAAAAAAAGTGGTAAAACCAAATTGATACACTGTTCTAATATATATAAATAATGGGTATGCTAGTACAGAACACAGTCACTTTTTTCTAATCTGAACACAGCTGCTCTCTAGTTAGTGTGGCAAAGTCTAGCTCACCTTTTACGCAACGCCCTGGGTTTGAATCCTACGCTACGTAGAAAAAGAAATTCTTCTATTTGCTAAACCAGATAATGGGCTGAAGCAACTAAGCTCATTTTTTGTTCTTATATATATACAAAGCCATTGGGAGTCGGGACAGGGGACAACGATAACTAACAGCAAACGAACGTGCAGTTTGGCAGATGTAAATGGAAAAACAGATTGGGACAAGATAGACGTGACATCATCAGGTGAATGAGATCAAATTATATTTCATCTAGACGAGTTCTAGACGCTCCCATAGTTGTATCGTAGGCTGATAAGTTCGATATGATATCAATAGGAGCAAAAGCACATGAAAATTTGAACTAAAATTTATCAAAGATAACTACTAACTTATTTTTTCCACTGCACTGCATAACATGTGTAACTATTCTCTAAGACGACCTCTACATAGACCACCAAGGTGGAGCAGAAAGAACTCCACCAAGTCCATCTCGTACGCCACTGACGTCGTCTTATTCTGTACATGATTGAATTGGGGCAGCAAGCAATCGTCCATGATCTTTTCCATCACCTTCTTGTCGAGATCGAGGATGAAGACACCGCTGCTCCTGTACAGCACGAGCATTGATCCCCTGTTGAAATCAAGCCACTTCTCGCGGCGGTTTGGGTCTGGGTTGGGCACCGCCATTGAAATTCTGATCACAGCAGTGCGGAGCCATTCTCCGTGGCCCTGCTGCTGCGTCCAAACGGTCACGTGCATAGGATGCACGCAAGCGACCGAGAGCTGGCCGTCTCTGCTGACGCAGAGGAGCGGTGAGCCCCCGACACGTACCTGCGGGAGCTTTGTCAGGGAGACGACGCAGGGGTGTTTGCCCACCTCCGTGCTGAGTGTGTAGAGCAGGTTTTCAACTTCGCTAATCCACAGCCAGTGGGCCGCGCCCTGGTGAACGACCGCGGATCTCTCACCCACCACCAAGAAGCCCATGAGTATGTCCAGGCACATGGTGGGCGGGCTCCAGCTGCGCGTGGCGGCGGAGTACGAGTGGAGATGCGCCTTATAATTTTTGGTTAGGGTAACGAGGAGCAGCTGCGCGAAGGCGAAACGCTTCCCATCGAGGTCGCTATCGGCGGCTGTGATAATGGCGTAGGTGTACACGTCGCCGGAGCACTCAAGAGGCGGCAGAACGTGGCGTTCGCCGGTGATAGGGTTGCAGACGCCCAAGAGGCGGGTGCGGGGGACGAGCTGCATCAGGACGATGCCGCGGCGCGCTGCCAGGGGCTCGGCGTAGTTGAATGTGCCGTCGTCGTTGAACGAGGTGAGGGCACAAAGCGGCGACCCCGGCGACGGCAGGAAGGCGAGGTGGAAGAAGAAGCCGAGGAGGCGCGCGCGATGCCCTACGCCCCACAGTCCGGGGAGGAAGGTCCGGTCGGTGAAGCGGCGCAGCCACCGTCAGCATGTTACGGCCAACATAAAGAGGTCTTTGACGTTGCCCACGCGGGACAAGACCTCGTGGAGGACGTCCTCCGGCAAGCCATCCATGCACCTTCGTCGTCCCTTAGCAGCCATGCCCCGCGCACGAGCATGATCAATTAGCTAGTAGCTAGCACTTTAATGATTTGCGTACGTAGAAAGCTGGGACAATTGATGCAACCCTACCATATCTTTATCAATATCTTTATCTTTACCTAATAATAATAATAAAATAAATTGGGTTTCTTTCGTCCGTCATGACATTTTTTCAGAAAAGTCTTTCTATTTCAGAGAATTCAACCCGCGGTCCTATTTTAAGTTAAAACGAAGCGTTATTTTCGTATTTTACACAAAAGTCCCTGTTTTTTCTTGAAATCAACCCGCCGTCTGGATTTAAGTCACATCCGAACCGTTATTTTACATTTTTCGAAAATCCCCCTGATGTTTTAGGTAATTCATCCACGGATCATATTTAAGTCAAACAAATGCTTTTTAAAATCATCCATATCTTTTAAACCGTAACTCTGATTTGAACATGTTATATATGAAATTTGATTAGAAAAATATGTAGAATATGAATATGAGATTATTTTTACCTGTTAAGTATTTTTAAATATTATTTTGGAATATATTTGAGTCAAACCAAATGATTTTATAAATTATCTGTATCTTTTAAACCGTAACTTTGATTTTAACATATTATATATGAAATTTTATTAGAAAAATGTGTGGAATGTAAATATGATGTTAATTTTACCTGTTAAGTATTTTTGAAATATTGTTATGGAAGCAAACTAATAATTTATAGCGCAAGACCCGTTTTTTTCATACCGGCGGCGATCCGGATTGCAAATAAATACCCCACTATAACCATATACGGAAAAGAAAACATCGATAACTACACATGCATACCTCTGAAAAATGTCGCAAGGAAAACAACAGATTTCTCATCGCGAGAGTGAGAGAAAGCGAGCGAGAGAGAGAGAGAGACGGGAGAGAGAGGAAGAGGGAGGAGAGAGGGAGAGAGAGACACCTTAGGATTAACCATATTCAACACACGTTTTTTGTTGTTTTGTGTGAACACCGAGGCCATCGTCGGTGAGGGTGAGAAGGAGGATAAGCAGCAACACAAATATGATGCCTCGCAAAAATAAAAGAGATGGACCTATTGTGGTCTTGAGTGATGGTTGTTGAGTTAAGAGTGTGTGTTATGTTTTTTCTCCCATGGCAATGCACGGGCTCTTTTGCTAGTAAAAATAAAAAATCTCACCCTACCATATTTAGAGCAACTCCAACCGTATCTGTAAAATAACTACCGTGTTGGAGAAATTTAGGCAAAAAAAACATCTCCAACATATCCTATAAACTCGGAAAAAAATTACATGATCCTGTAAATTGACCCCAACTTCTCCGCGTCACCCTCCTCTGGCAACACGGGGGAAACCCTAGCCACGCCACCGGAGCTACTCCCGCCCTCCCCCTCCCGCTGCGCTGGCGCCCCAACCCGTGTGTGCCCTGGGAGGGTGGCGGCAAGGCATTTTTCCTTTCGGTTGTGCTAGTGGCCTAGGGCGGAGCTCACGGTGGATGATGGGGATCTCGGTGGAGTGCGGCGGTATGGCGCTAGGCGTCCTGTGCGGCTCACGGGGTGGCGCCCCTCGGTTGCAAGGCCGGCCCTGGGCGGCGCTTGGTGGTGGCCGCGCGGCGGTGTGGGCGTGTGGGGTGGGCCGGATCTAGGCCGCTGGATCCTCCATCAGGTCCGGGTGTGGGCGTGTAGGTGCCGCCTTTGGCCGTGGATGTGTGGTGCCTGACAGGCTTGCTCTGGTGGGGTGCGCTAGTGGCGCCTTGGCCCTTCGCGAGCGGCTTGTGTTGTGTCTGGTTAGCAAGGCGGAGGGGTGGTTGGAGGTGGATGGCAGAGGTGCATTGAGGTGGATGGAGGTGGATGGGGGCCGGTGTGGATGGCAGGGCCTGGGCGCCACCAGGTCCCGTGTGGATGGATTCGGCTCCCCCCCGGCCTACCTGGTGCGTTGTCGTCGACTTCCGACGAGGTTGAGGTGGTGTCGGCTCGATCCGATCTGGGCGGATCTGGCTGGCTTAGTGGTGGAGGCTATTGTGATGGGAAATGGTACTCTTCCTATTGCGGTGGTTGGCCTGCACGAGCAAATCCGGTGGGTGCTGGGTTCTACAATTTGGGTCTGGAGAAATCCCTGCTTAAGTGAGTCTAACAATGGTGATGCCCGCGGCGCTGGAGGCGTTGTTTTGGCCCTGATCAAACTCCCTTCCTCGAGCTCGGGGAAACCCTTGGTCCAGCCTCCGGACCAGGCAGCGGGTGCATGGTGTCGTTCCATTTTTGAAGGCGTCGTCTTCTTACTCGAGGAGTCTCGATGGTGCAACTTGACTCAAGGTCGGCCATTGCTCTGGACGTGGGCCTCCTGGGCGCTCTCTCGACGACACCTTCCCTAGGTCTGCCCAGGCCGTGTCATTCACTTCTTGACTTTCTCTTGGCGCAATGGGTGGCCGTACATTGGTGTGTGTTGACCTTGAGTATTGGTCTTGTTCTAGAGGTCTCGGGCGTTGGTTGTGACGCGACTTGGTTGCTATGTAGCTTGTTTCATCGCCATTTGCATGGGGTTGAACTAGGGTAGCGTGTATCATGGGTAGCGTGTATCATAGTAGGCGGGGGTGGGTGTGCATGGTGGGTGTGGCGGCTAAGTCTCATGATTAGTGTTGTAATGGCTGAAAGGCATTGTATCCGGCTTCTTTGTCGCTCCTTCTTTAATGCGATGATACGCATGCTTGTGCGTATTCGAGAAAAAAATTATTGGCGGCAAGGTAACTGCGTGAAATATCACGCCCTGTCGCCGCCGCCGTGCCGGAACGCCGTCATGCCACCGCCGCCCTCCACCGCCCGCCTGCCACGCCGTGCCGCCGCGCGTCACCACACCGCCTCTCACCGGCTGCAGCACGCATGTCACTAACTAGCGGGCCCTAGGCCATTATCTAGTTTTATTTAATGAAAAATAAAAAAAATTAGGCGAAGAAGTTTTACAGGATCTGACAAAAGTAGCTCTGAGAAAACTTCCCATAACATTTACAGACATTCTGTAAAAACACTTGAACGCCCATATTTGGCAAGAGGGAGAGGGGAGAGGTGGCAGTTTCTTCGGGCGACATGGCAGTATTTATCTGAGAGGGCAATTTTCGCTTAAAAATTACCGTCATTTGATCTCGTTTGACAACTAAAACTCGGATTGTTTGCCATCCCCCCTACAGAGAACGTTTGCTACCTACCATTACCCAAACACTTTTACCGAAAAGTTTTTTAGAAGAATTGTTGGAGTTGCTTTTAGGATAAATCTCAAGCAAGCAATCCGAGTCAGAGATGACCTACCATAACAACCTCGATCCTTGTTGATTATTTCCGTATATTGCGCTGGGGCCAAGGCAAGATTTGGTTGGATTAGCTGATTTCTTTCTCTTAAACCATCACCAATCAAATCGCGTTTAGTGCTGCCGGTAATAAGAGTATCATAGTTAGTATCATGCATATTAACTAAGTAATTTTGATCAGGTAACATAAAATTAAATAAAGAAAGAAAGGATTAAGTACTATATCATGATACCGTATCATAATAAATGTTATGTTACTACTCTCTCTGTTTCTTTTTAGTCCGCATATAAGATTTGCTCAAGTCAAACAATGCAAAGTTTGACCAAATATATATATCAAAAGATATCAACATCTACAATACTAAACATATATGCTATGAAAAATAATATCATGATGCATATAGTAAAATTGATTTCATATTATGAATGTTGATATTTTGTTCTATAAAGTTAGTCAAAGTTTATGAAGTTTGACTTTGATCAAATCTTATATGCGGACTAGAAAAGACGGAGGAAGTATGTGTCATACATGACAATAAATAAAGTTATATATGATACTAATTTAAGATATCATGCATTATAAAGGTAATAGCGGAAAAGGCTTTTTCTCGGCTACGCGCTGGCACACGTGACCCACAAGCGAAGCGCTGGGACAAAACTTGTCCCTGTGGGATGTGTGGCCCGTGCATGTGTGGGTACCCTTTCATAGTTTTCCTCCCTCCCGTGAATTCTAATTTTGGAATGGAAGGAGTAGCTAAAAAGAAAATGAAGTTGATTAGCATTATCCCTTATTTAAACTCGGGCCCTCCCGCCAGCCAAAGATTTTTTTTGTGGGGTCTGGTCCACGGGCTGATCAGCGTGGACTATCTCCAGAGAACGATGCCTGGCGTTGCAAATCTCAAAGCACACGGCCCCTCCTTGACTCTGAATCCTGTACGGACGTACGGTCTTGTCTATCGTTTTCAGCAGACATAGAGCAATCCAATCGAATGGTCGTGATCCTTTTGGATAGTGGGCACGCCAAATTATTATTCGACAGACATGCACACAGGCCTTCACATTTTTGTACAACGCTGGTTCTGGATCGGGATGCATTTGATTGGGAGGAATTATTGTGCAGCAGCAACGCCATGTACCCAAATGATCTAACTATATTGGTCAGGTAGACAGGTACACCAAGTCCCCCGCAAAAAAAAAAGACAGGTACACCAAGTTTCGCAAACTTTTTGAACCACCAAGTTAAGCAAGCATGCTGATCTAACCTCACTGATTCGTTAGTTCTACCGGACGAAAAAACAAAATGATTCGTATTTTTTGGTCAAACAGCCTCGTGGTGAAGACCAGCTAGCCGCGGCTTAGGGATTAGAGCAAGGAGAATGTATCCTGTGCACGAGCCAATTTGTGCACCCAATGTACCGTTGGATTCTGGACCTTAGATGAAAAAGTAACGTGCCAGATTTTGGTCAAAAGGTAGACTATGCCTCTTTGGAAGAGACAACCCTGCACTTTGTAAAAATTAACCCGCACTCCACAGTACACACTTTCATCGGAAATCCACATGTTTATTTTTTGGCGCAAACACAAAATGATTCGTATTTTTTGAACCGAATGTTCAATTTCAGATCCGTTTTGACTATCATTGTTTTCTTGACGGGATCTTTGAAATAAGATCAATATTGTATATGTTTCCAATTTTGTTTCATTTTTTGCTTTTTTGAAACTTGACTCGAAACTTGATGTACCGGAAGCATGTTGCACGCGAGACACACGTGTAGTACTGAGGCAGATGTTTGTCACCGGAAAATTACAAAACTTGTTTACAGTTAAGTTCGGAAAGGCAAGAAATATTAATTTTTAAAAATATACGTAATATTAATCTTCATTCAAAGATCTCGTCAAAACAAAGAAGGCAGTCAAAGTGGTTCTGAAATCAGACATTTCGTTTAAAATATATGACCCTTTTTTTGTTTGAAGCAAAAAAAACACAGAGTTATTTAGAGGAGAAGGAGAGGGAGACATGAGGTGAGGGTTGATTTTGATAAAGCAAAAGGAATGTTCTGTAATGTTTCAACAATCGGTCTACCAACCTGAACATATCCCTTTGTTTTTTATCCAATAGCTCATATAGCAACGGAGCATTCGGTGCATGAATTGAGCTGGTGCACCTGATACGTTCTCATAGAAGCAGAGCTTAAGTTGGAAAAATAGAAAAGTGAAATGGACCATTGGATTGGAGATGGACGACACAAATTCAAGGAGTGGGATCTCAGGCCACTTGAGTGTACATTTCGCGAA
>NC_041389.1:671156802-671210826 GCF_002162155.2 Triticum dicoccoides | reverse complement strand
TAAAGTTAGATATGAAACATGACTTTTGCAATGACCACCTCAACTCTTTCATCTCTAGCCGTTCTGTCCAAGTGTCCATCAACATTTCAAATCTATAAAGCTGTAACACCCCTCTCCTCTCAGTTTTGAAAAATCCTTCCCCATATCTATTCCATGAAATTCATGCATAATTAAGTACTAGACTAGCTTCTACATGGCTAATTAAGCAAGAAAGTTGGATTTTGGTCAATAATAATTATGTAAATATCTATCACAAATATTTGAGTACATGAGAAAATTAAGCCATCCCTCTCGAGCACAACTAAACATACATGTCAACCTGGACCATCCCCGTCAGAACACAACACAAGACACATACATACATATCATGAGAGGATCATTTTCTGTACATGACCGGCAAGACCAAGTATGAAGGACAAAAATGATCACAACTCAATAAGCATCTTGATGCTACATGATAGAAAACTCTAGCCTTTGCCTCCATTTCCAGTGCATCTTCATCAAGCTTCATGCGCTGGGAGAGATACCAACCTGGCACTCTATGTAAGCTCTATTAATCAACCTACCAAGTCAAGCACACGAAATAAATAAGTTTCAGTTCAAAAAATAACCTTGGAAATAAGAGACATATTTTTCGAGAAGAGAGACATAGTCATCATGGCAACTGACAAAGACTCATTGAATGGCCTTGGTTGCTTTCATTAAAACCAGCTCATACCAATTCCATAGGGAGAAGTTTAAAGATTACAACATAAGGTAACAATTATACTTGACTTGACCAATCTGGTGCTCAGAGTTTCATATAAATTCACACACTTAAATTGGTAGATGCCTCAACAATATAGAAAAAATCTTAGGTTAAAAAAGATAGAAGAAATCTTGATGGTGGACATAAACTTAAACTTGTCAGGTTCATGGTAACAATGCAAGAATACCAATGACAATGTTCAGTGTACAATATGGAATAACTGAATGAGATTCAGAAACAAATTGCTACAATATAATAAAGGTTTAGATGACCAACAAACTATACTGCTTAGTCGAAAAAGATTTGTTTTGGCACTTGGGCAGAAGGGGAAAAACTGATATTAGAGTAAGTTGGTATTAAACTAAACTTAACATCACCAGTTCAAACATAACCAAATTGGCTATGACTGCTATATAAATTCAGTGCATTTTTTAGCCATCAAATAATGCAAATGACACGGAGATGATACTAACACAAATCAAAAGGCGTTATGCGCTTGCTGAAACAAGTCATGAGACAAGACAAACACAAAATTACAACTCATTTTATTGATATTTCGGGAACAAAATAAACCTGAAATGCGCAAATGTCAAATTAAAACACGAGTGATTGGCCAGATAACATTTTTATATGATTTCTCAAAAGGAATGCAGAAGATATTTATAAGCAAGAGCTACCAGCTAGTAGAATTTCAAGCATGTCAATTCTAAATCATGTATGGTGCTTCAACATGTAAAAGTGACAACAACAACAACAACAAAAACGATGTGAGTAGGCGAGCTAGTCCTCTCCTACGAAATATTCCAATAGCAATGCACATTCCAAGAATCCATCACTTTGTGCAGGTAACTTACTTTATTGCGATCTAAGGAAACAAAGTTTCAGTTTACAACATTAGTGCAATACATTGACTCGTTAATCAAGAACATAAATAGTGAAAGCTAACAAATAGTAGCAACATTGATTAGAAATAAGAAAATTGGAACTGGCTACCAAATAATGTCAACATCTAGTAAAAAAGTGCATTGTCATTTGCGTAACATATGGTGAGAAAATACAATGCAAGTTCAAAATTGTACCACTCTGGTATTGTCTTGTCTCTTTCTAACGTCACGGTAGCAATATGCACATATCCAAAAGCAAAATTAATAGTTTGTCATTCTAGCAAATCAAGCAGCTTATAATCCCTTTCAAGAGCAATAAAATCACAGGGAAAATTAGCCACATAATAAATTCGCATTATTAAACTCCTGAGCTCTGAGTGGTAAACAAAAATGTTGATTGTAAAAATCAAATGGAGCCAATGTTGAACTAATAGTTGTTGGAAATATGCCCTAGAGGCAATAATATTGTATTATTATATTTCCATTATTCATAAGAGTTTATATTTCATACTATAACTACTATGATCCTGGAATATGTGATTCAATGGAAAACTTATATGCACGTGTGACACGTCTCCAACATATCTATAAATTTTGATTGTTTCATGCTATTATATTATCCATCTTGGATGTTTTATATGCATTATTATGCTATTTTATATCTTTTTTGGGACTAACCTATTAACCTAGTGCCCAGTGTTAGTTGATGTTTTTTCCTTGTTTTTGTCTTTTACATAAAATCAATACCAAACGGAACGAAACTTTTTGACATTTTTTCTTGGACCAGAAGACACCTAGGAAGCTTCGGGAGGAGGCCAAAAGGTCACGACAAGCTCACCAGGCACGCCCTAGGGGGCGCCCCATGGCTTGTGCCCCCCCCCCCCCCGTGGCTTCTCTAACCCTAATCTCAGCTCTATAAATACCCAAATATTCCAAGTATACCAGAGGGCACACCAAAAATACTCCTTTGCCGTTGCAAGCTTATATTCTTGTGAGATCCCATCTTGGAGCCTTTTTCGGCACTCTGTCGGAGGAGGATTCGATCACGGAGAGCCTCTACACAAACCATGCTGCCCTTCTGATGATGTGTGAGTAGTTTACCACAGACCTACGAGTCCATCTAGTAGCTAGATGGTTTCTTCTCTCTCTTTGATCTTCAATACGATGTTCTCTTTGATGTTCTTGGAGATCTATTCGATGTAATCTTCTTTTGCGGTGCGTTTGTTGAGATCCGATGAATTGTGGATTTATGATCAGATTATCTATAAATATTATTTGAGTCTTCTCTGAACTCTTTTATGCATGATTAAGATAGCTTTGTATTTCTCTCCGATCTATTGATTTGGTTTGGCTAACTAGATTGATTAATATTGCAATGGGAGAGGTGCTTCGTAATGGGTTCAATCTTGCGGTGCTCAATCCCAGTGACAGAAGGGGACATGACACATATTTGTATTGTTGTCATTAAGGATAATAAGGCGGGGTTTATTTTATATTGATTGGATCTATCCCTCTACATCATGTCATCTTGCTTAAGACATTACCCCGTTCTTGTTAACTTAATACACTAGATGCATGTTGGATATCGGTCGATGTGTGGAGTAATAGTAGTAGATGCAGGCAAGAGTTGGTCTAGTTGTCACGGACGTGATGCCTATATTCATGATCATTGCCTTAGATATCGTCATAACTTTGCGCTTTTCTATCAATCGCTCAAAATTAATTTGTTTACCCACCGTATGTGTTCCTTCAATAGGGAAGCCTCTAGTGAAAACTATGGCCCCCTGGTATATTCTTATCATATTATTTTCAGATCTATAAAACCAAAAACCCGAAAATACCTTGCTGCAATTTATTTACCTTTACTCTATTTTACACTTTCATTTATCTTTTATACCTACTCTATCAGATCTCATCCTTGCAATTAACCGTGAAGGGATTGACAACCCCTTTTAACGCGTTTGGTGCAAGTATTTGTTTTTTTCTGTAGGTGCAATCATTGGAGACTTGTGTGTTCCTCCTACTGGATTGATACATTGGTTCTTAACTGAGGGAAATACTTATCTCTACTTTGTTGGATCACCCTTTCCTCTTCAAGGGAAAAACCAACGCAAGCTCAAGAGATAGCAGAAAGATTTTCTACCGCCGTTGCTAGGGACGATCTAAATCAAGCCTACCAAGTACCTATCATAAACTCTCATCGCTTGCACTTATATTATTCGCCATTTGCCTCTCGTTTTCCCCTCCCCCACTTCTAAAATATTTTCAGAAAAACACAAAAATATTTGCCTTTTCGTTTGCCTTTATGTCTTGCTTGGTTTGTTTGCTTGTTCGCTTGGTATAATTGTATGTTTATTGAAAATCAGAAAACAAAATGTTTATGGATCCTCATCCACTTGCTAATCTTTTTAAAATATCCAATTATGATAAACCAATTGCTAGTGAGTTGAGTGCACTAGATTATCTTTTATGAAGTTTTGCTTGCAATTCGTAAATCTAAAACTGTGATGAAGTGCTAAAAGAGGAAATTTCTGAAGCGATTCACGATAGCTCCTTGAATGAAAAGCATGATTGCAATTGTGTTATTATAAATTCTATTAATGTCAATTGTGCTAATAATATGTAAAACCCCAAGCTTGGCGATGCTAATTTTGACATGTCTACTACTTATTGCAATGATCACTCAAGTGGCCTGGGATCCCACTCCTCGAATTTGTGTCGTCCATCTCCAATCCAATGGCCATTTCATTTTTTTCTATTTTTCCAACTTAAGCTCAGCCTATATGAGAACGTATAAGGTGCACCAGTTCAATTCAGGCACCGAATGCTCCATTGCTACATGAGCCAGTGGATAAAAACAAAGGGATATGTTGGAAATATTCCCTAGAGGCAATAATAAAGTGGTTATTATTATATTTCCTTAATTATGATAAAGGTTTATTATTCATGATATAATTGTATTGATTGAAACTTAAATACATGTGTGAATACATAAACAAATACCAAGTCCCTAGTAAGCCTCTACTAGACTAGCTCGTTGATCAAAAGATGGTTAAGGTTCCTAACCATAGACATGTGTTGTCACTTGATAATGGGATCGCATTATTAGGAGAATGATGTGATGGACAAGACCCATCCGTTCATAGCATATGATCGTGCAGTTTTTGCTACTGTTTTCTTAATGTCAAATACATATTCCTTTGACCATTAGATCATGCAACTCCTGGATATCGGGGGAATACCTTGTGTGCTATCAAATGTCACTTCATAACGGTGTGATCATAAAGGTGCTCTACAGGTATCTCCGAAGGTGTCTGTTGAGTTAGCGTGAATCAAGATTGGGATTTGTCACTCCATATGACGGAGTGGTATCTCTGGGCCCTCTCGATAATACATCATCACAAGAAGCTTGCAAGCAAAGTGACTAAGGAGTTAGTTACAAGATGATGTATTACGGAACGAGTAAAGAGACTTGCCGGTAACGAGATTGAACAAGGTATCGAGATACCGACGATCGAATCACGGGCAAGTAACATACCAACATACAAAGGGAACTACATATGTTGTCATAAAGGTTCATCCGATAAAGATCTTCGTAGAATATGTAGGAACAAACATGGGCATCCATGTCCCGCTATTGGTTATTGACCGAAGAAACGTCCCGGTCATGTCTACTTCATTCTCGAACCCGTAGGGTCCGCGCGCTTAACGTTCGTTGACGATATAGTACTATATGAGTTATGTAGTTGGTGACCGAATATTGTTTGGAGTCCCAAATGAGATCACGGACATGACAAGGAGCTCCGGAATGGTCCGAAGGTAAAGATTGATATATAGGATGAAGGTATTCGGGATTCGGAAAGGTTTCAGAATGCACCGGATTACCATCGGAGTGTTGGAGGGGGTTCTGGGAGGCCACCGGTAGGTTATACCTACTTGGTGGGCCTCATGGGCCAAGTAGGGAGGCGCACCAGCCCACAAGGGGGCTGGGCGCACTCCACTTCCCCTGCCTGCACGCCAGAAGGAAGGAGAGGGCGCCCTAGGGAAGCTGACCCTGCCCCCCTTTCCTTCCCCCCATGCACCAAATATGGAAGGGGCGCCTAGGGAAGCCGCCGATCCCTTGGGGCGCGCCCTAGGGCTTCCACTCCTTCCCCTCCACATATATATATGTGAGGAGGGGAGGGGGCACCACACACCACGAATCCCCAAGCCATGTGTCGGCGCCCCATCTCCCTCTATTTCCTCCTCTGCTCTAAACCGTTATGCTTGGTGAAGCCCTACGGAAATAGTTTTCACCACCACCATCACCACACCATCGTGCTGCCGGAACTCATCTACTACTTCGCCCCTCTTGCTGGATCGAGAAGGCGAGGACGTCATTGATACGTCTCCAACATATCTACTTTTCCAAACACTTTTTCCCTTGTTTTGGACTCTAACTTGCATGACTTGAATGGACCTAACCCGGAATGGCGTTGTTTTCAGCAGAATTGCCATGGTGTTATTTTTGTGCATAAATAAAAGTCTTGGGATGACATGAAACTTCACGGAGTCATGTTTTGGAATTAATAAAAAATATTGGTGAAAGAATCAACAGAAGGAGGCCCACACCCTAGCCATGAGGGTGGGGGGCCTGCCCCCTCCTAGGGCGCGCCCCCTGCCTCATGGGCCCCCTGGACCTCCACCGTACGTCCTCAACTCCAGCTCTATATATTCACATTCGAGGAGAAAAAGATCCGAGAGAAGGATTCATCGCGTTTTACGATACGGAGCTATTGCCAAGCCCTAATCTTCCTTGGGATGGATGATCTGGAGTCCGTTCGGGGCTCCGGAGAGGGGAATCCGTCGCCATCATCATCATCAACCATCCTCCATCACCAATTTCATGATGCTCACCGCTGTGTGTGAGTAATACCATTGTAGGCTTGCTGGACAGTGATGGGTTGGATGAGATTTACCATGTAATCGAGTTAGTTTTGTTAGGGTTTGATCCCTAGTATCCATTATGTTCTAAGATTGATGTTGCTATGACTTTGCCATGCTTAATGCTTGTCACTAGGTCCCGAGTGCCATGATTTCAGATCTGAACATATTATGTTTTCATGAATATATGTGAGTTCTTGATCCTATCTTGCAAGTTATAGTCACCTACTACGTGTTATGAACCAGAAAACCCCAGAGTGACAACAGTCGGGACACTTCCCGTTGATGACCGTAGTTTGAGGAGTTCATGTATTCACTAAGTGCTAATGCTTTGGTCCGGTTGCTCTACATTTCTTTCTTTCTTTCTTTCTTTTCTATTTGCTCTGCATTTCCAGCATCCAATTCATTGCATATCATTTAGTTAATTCCTTGCAAATCATTGTGAGATCTTACTAGTCTAGTGAGCTGAGGTGACAAGTGTTTTCTCTATGATGAACTCAGTTTCACCGATTTGTTGTTTTCGGTCCAACCGAATTCTTTCGGTACAACCGAAGCATACCACTCGGTGCCACCGATTTCACAACAGGAAAAACATTTTGCCACTTATTCTGTGTTTCTTCTGATCCAGCTCCACTCAATGAATCTTGTCCTCTACAAGCATCACATTTTTTATAAATGCTTTGTGCTGTGACTCAAGGATCAAACCCATTCACGACAAATTCCAGAAGCCCTTCTTGGAAATTGATGTCAAAGGGGGAGAGGGAGATCACATCAAAGCTTATCACTTCCAAAGGGAGAGACTATCACTTCCACAGGGGGAGAAAGAGATCTCCAGGGGGAGAGAATACTCAAGTAGAGAGTATTTCTCAAGGATCCCAGATGCTTGGTGTTCAAGAGGAGAGATGTCACATGTCTTCTTGAGGGGAAAGACTGTTGGGGAACGTAGTAATTTCAAAAAAATTCCTACGTACACGCAAGATCATGGTGATGACATAGCAACAAGAGGGGAGAGTGTTGTCCATGTACCCTCGTAGACCATAAGCGGAAGCGTTATGACAACGCGGCTGATGTAGTCGTACGTCTTCACGATCCGACCGATCCAAGCACCGAACATACGGCACCTCCGAGTTTAGCACACGTTCAGCTCGATGACGATCCCCGGGCTTCGATCCAGCAAACCTTCGGGGATGAGTTCCATCAGCACGACGGCGTGGTGATGATGATGATGTTCTACCGGCGCAGGGCTTCGCCTAAACTCTGCGACGATATGACCGAGGTGGAATATGGTGGAAGGGGGCACCGCACACGGCTAAGGAACGATCCGTAGATCAACTTGTGTCCTGGGGTGCCCCCTGCCCCCGTATATAAAGGAGGGAGGGGGGAGGCCGGCCAGACCTTGTGGGCGCGCCAAGGAGGAGTCCTCCTCCTCCTAGTAGGAGTAGGACTCCCCCTTTCCTACTCCTACTAGGAGGGGGAAGGAAGGGGAAGAGGGGGGAAGGAAAGAGGGGGGCGCCGCCCCCCCCCCTCCTAGTCCAATTCGGACCAGAGGGAGAGGGGGCGCACGGCCCACCCTGGCCACCCCTATCTCTTTCCACCAAGGCCCATGTGGCCCATTATCTCTCCCCGGGGGGTTCCGGTAACCCTCCGGCACTCCGGTTTTCTCCGACAATGTCCGAAACACTTCCGGTGTCCGAATATAGTCGTCCAATATATCAATCTTTATGTCTCGACCATTTTGAGACTCCTCGTCATGTCCGTGATCACATCCGGGACTCCGAACAAACTTCGGTACATCAAAACTTATAAACTCATAATAAAACTGTCATTGTAACGAGCGTGCGGACCCTACGGGTTCGAGAACTATGTAGACATGACCTAGAACTATTCTCGGTCAATAACCAATAGCGGAACCTGGATGCCCATATTGGTTCCTACATATTCTATGAAGATCTTTATCGGTCAAACCGCATAACAACATACGTTGTTCCCTTTTCATCGGTATGTTACTTGCCCGAGATTTGATCGTCGGTATCCAATACCTAGTTCAATCTCGTTACCGGCAAGTCTCTTTACTCGTTACGTAATGCATCATCCCGTAACCAACTCATTGGTCACATTGCTTGCAAGGCTTATAGTGATGTGCATTACCGAGAGGGCCCAGAGATACCTCTCCGACAATCGGAGTGACAAAACCTAATCTCGAAATACGCCAACTCAACATGTACCTTCGGAGACACCTATAGTACTCCTTTATAATCACCCAGTTACGTTGTGACGTTTGGTAGTACCCAAAGTGTTCCTCCGGTAAACGGGAGTTGCATAATCTCATAGTTACAGGAACATGTATAAGTCATGAAGAAAGCAATAGCAATATACTAAACGATCAAGTGCTAGGCTAACGGAATGGGTCATGTCAATCACATCATTCTCCTAATGATGTGATCCCGTTAATCAAATGACAACTCATGTCTATGGTTACGAAACATAACCATCTTTGATTAATGAGCTAGTCAAGTAGAGGCATACTAGTGACTATATGTTTGTCTATGTATTCACACATGTATCATGTTTCCGGTTAATACAATTCTAGCATGAATAATAAACATTTATCATGATATGAGGAAATAAATAATAACTTTATTATTGCCTCTAGGGCATATTTCCTTCAGTCTCCCACTTGCACTAGAGTCAATAATCTAGATTACATAGTAATGATTCTAACACCCATGGAGTCTTGGTGCTGATCATGTTTTGCTCGTGAGAGAGGCTTAGTCAATGGGTCTGCAACATTCAGATCCGTATGTATCTTGCAAATTTCTATGTCTCCCACTTGGACTTGGTCCCAGATGGAATTGAAGCGTCTCTTGATGTGCTTGGTCCTCTTGTGAAATCTGGATTCCTTTGCCAAAGCAATTGCACCAGTATTGTCACAGAAGATCTTCATTGGTCCCGATGCACTAGGTATGACACCTAGATCGGTAATGAACTCCTTCATCCAGACTCCTTCATTTGCTGCTTCCGAAGCAGCTATGTACTCAGCTTCACATGTAGATCCCGCCATGACGCTTTGTTTAGAACTGCACCAACTTACAGCTCCACCTTTAATAAAAACATGTATCCGGTTTGCGATTTAGAATCGTCCGGATCAGTGTCAAAGCTTGCATCGACGTAACCATTTACGACTAGCTCTTTGTCACCTCCATATACAAGAAACATATCCTTAGTCCTTTTCAGGTATTTCAGGATGTTTTTGACCGCTGTCCAGTGATCCACTCCTGGATTACTTTGGTACCTCCCTGCCAAACTTATTGCTAAGCATACGTCAGGTCTGGTACACAGCATTGCATACATGATAGAGCCTATGGCTGAAGCATAGGGAACATCTTTCATTTTCTCTCTATCTTCTGCTGTGGTCGGGCATTGAGTTTGACTCAACTTCACACCTTGAAGCACGGGCAAGAACCCTTTCTTTGCCTGATCCATTTTGAACCTTTTCAAAATTTTATCAAGGTATGTGCTTTGTGAAAGTCCTATTAAGCGTCTTGATCTATCTCTATAGATCTTGATGCCCAATATGTAAGCAGCTTCACCTAGATCTTTCATTGAAAAACTTTTATTCAAGTATCCCATTATGCTATCCAGAAATTCTATATCATTTCTAATTAATAATATGTCATCTACATATAATATCAGAAATGCTACAGAGCTCCCACTCACTTTCTTGTAAATACAGGCTTCTCCAAAAGTCTGTATAAAACCATATGCTTTGATCACACTATCAAAGCGTTTATTCCAACTCCGAGATGCTTGCACCAGTCCATAAATGGATCGCTGGAGCTTGCATACTTTGTTAGCACCTTTTGGATCAACAAAACCTTCTGGCTGCATCATATACAACTCTTCTTCCAGAAATCCATTCAAGAATGCAGTTTTGACATCCATTTGCCAGATTTCATAATCATGAAATGCAGCAATGGCTAACATGATTCGGACAGACTTAAGCATCGCTACGGGTGAGAAAGTCTCATCGTAGTCAACCCCTTGAACTTGTCGAAAACCTTTTGCGACAAGTCAAGCTTTATAGACAGTTACATTACCATCAGCGTCAGGCTTCTTCTTAAAGATCCATTTGTTCTCAATGGCCTGCCGATCATCGGGCAAGTCAACCAAAGTCCATACTTTGTTCTCATACATGGATCCCATCTCAGATTTCATGGCCTCAGCCATTTTGCGGAATCTGGGCTCATCATCGCTTCCTCATAGTTTGTAGGTTCGTCATGGTCAAGTAACATGATTTCTAGAATAGGATTACCGTACCACTCTGGTGCGGATCTTACTCTGGTAGACCTTCGAAGTTCAGTAGAAACTTGATCTGAAGTTTCATGATCAATATCATTAGCTTCCTCACTAATTGGTCTAGGTGTCACAGGAACCGATTCATGTGATGAACTACTTTCCAATAAGGGAGCAGGTACAGTTACCTCATCAAGTTCTACTTTCCTCCCACTCACTTCTTTTGAGAGAAATTCCTTCTCTAGAAAGGATCCATTCTTAGCAACGAATGTCTTGCCTTCGGATCTGTGATAGAAGGTATACCCAACTGTTTCTTTCGGGTATCCTATGAAGACACATTTCTCCGATTTAGGTTCGAGCTTATCTGGTTGAAGTTTCTTCACATAAGCATCGCAGCCCCAAACTTTAAGAAATGACAACTTTGGTTTCTTGCCAAACCACAGTTCATAAGGCGTCGTCTCAACGGATTTTGATGGTGCCCTATTTAACGTGAATGCGGCCGTCTCTAAAGCATAACCCCAGAACGATAGCAGTAAATCAGTAAGAGACATCATAGATCGCACCATATCTAGTAAAGTACGATTACAACGTTCGGACATACCATTTCGTTGTGGTGTTCTGGGTGGCGTGAGCTGCGAAACTATTCCGCATTGTTTCAGATGTAAACCAAACTCGTAACTCAAATATTCTCCTCCATGATCAGATCGTAGGAATTTTATTTTCTTGTTACGATGATTTTCCACTTCACTCTGAAATTCTTTGAACTTTTCAAATGTTTCAGACTTGTGTTTCATTAAGTAGATATACCCATATCTGCTTAAATCATCTATGAAGGTGAGAAAATAACGATATCCGCCACGAGCTTCAACATTCATCGGACCGCATACATCTGTATGTATGATTTCCAACAAATCTGTTGCTCTCTCCATAGTACCGGAGAACGGTGTTTTAGTCATCTTGCCCATGAGGCACGGTTCGCAAGTACCAAGTGATTCATAATCAAGTGATTCCAAAATTCCATCAGTATGGAGTTTCTTCATGCGCTTTACACCGATATGACCTAAACGGCAGTGCCACAAATAAGTTGCACTATCATTATTAACTCTGCATCTTTTGGCTTCGACATTATGAATATGTGTATCACTACTATCGAGATTCAACAAAAATAGACCACTCTTCAAGGGTGCATGACCATAAAAGATATTACTCATATAAATAGAACAACCATTATTCTCTGATTTAAATGAATAACCGTCTCGCATCAAACAAGATCCAGATATAATGTTCATGCTCAATGCTGGCACCAAATAACAATTATTCAGGTCTAAAACTAATCCCGAAGGTAGATGTAGAGGTAGCGTGCCAACCGCGATCACATCGACTTTGGAACCGTTTCCCACGCGCATCGTCACCTCATCCTTGGCCAGTGCTCACTTATTCCGTAGTCCCTGTTTTGAGTTGCAAATGTTAGCAACAGAACCAGTATCAAATACGCAGGTGCTACTGCGAGCTCTAGTAAGGTACACATCAATAACATGTATATCACATATACCTTTGTTCACCTTGCCATCCTTCTTATCCGCCAAATACTTGGGGCAGTTCCGCTTCCAGTGTCCAGTCTGCTTGCAGTAGAAGCACTCAATTTCAGGATTAGGTCCAGACTTGGGTTTCTTCTCTTGAGCAGCAACTTGCTTGCTGTTCTTCTTGAAGTTCCCCTTCTTCTTCCCTTTGCCCTTTTTCTTGAAACTAGTGGTCTTGTTAACCATCAACACTTGATGCTCCTTTTTGATTTCTACTTCCGCAGCTTTTAGCATTGCGAAGAGCTCGGGAGTTGTCTTGTTCATCCCTTCCATATTATAGTTCATCACGAAGCTCTTGTAGCTTGGTGGCCGTGATTGGAGAATTCTGTCAATGACACTGTCATCAGGAAGATTAACTCCCAGTTGAATCAAGTGATTATTATACCCAGACATTTTGAGTATGTGTTCACTGACAGAACTATTCTCCTCCATCTTGCAGCTATAGAAATTATTGGAGACTTCATATCTCTCAATCCGGGCATTTGCTTGAAATATTAACTTCAACTCCTGGAACATCTCATATGCTCCATGACGTTCAAAACGTCATTGAAGACCCGGTTCTAAGCCGTAAAGCATGGCACACTGAACTTTCGAGTAGTCATCAGCTTTGCTCTGCCAGACGTTCTTAACGTCGTCAGTTGCATCAGCAGCAGGCCTGGCACCCAGCGGTGCTTCCAGGACGTAATTCTTTTGTGCAGCAATGAGGATAATCCTCAAGTTACGGACCCAGTCCGTGTAATTGCTACCATCATCTTTCAACTTTGCTTTCTCAAGGAACGCATTAAAATTCAACGGAACAACAGCACAAGCCATCTATCTACAACAAACATAGATAAGCAAAATACTATCAGGTACTAAGTTCATGATAAATTTAAGTTCAATTAATCATATTACTTAAGAACTCCCACTTAGACAGACATCTCTCTAGTCATCTAAGTGATCACGTGATCCAAATCAACTAAACCATAACCGATCATCACGTGAGATGGAGTAGTTTTCAATGGTGAACATCACTATGTTGATCATATCTACTATATGATTCATGCTCGACCTTTCGGTCTCCGTGTTCCGAGGCCATATCTGCATATGCTAGGCTCGTCAAGTTTAACCTGAGTATTCTGCGTGTGCAAAACTGGCTTGCACCCGTTGTAGATGGACGTAGAGCTTATCACACCCGATCATCACGTGGTGTCTGGGCACGACGAACTTTGGCAACGGTGCATACTCAGGGTGAACACTTCTTGATAATTTTAGTGAGAGATCATCTTAAAATGCTACCATCAATCAAAGCAAGATAAGATGCATAAAGGATAAACATCACATGCAATCAATATAAGTGATATGATATGGCCATCATCATCTTGTGCTTGTGATCTCCATCTCCGAAGCACTGTCATGATCACCATCGTCACCGGCGCGACACCTTGATCTTCATCGTAGCATCGTTGTCGTTTACGCCATCTATTGCTTCTACGACTATCGCTACCGCTTAGTGATAAAGTAAAGCAATTACAGGGTGTTTGCATTTCATACAATAAAACGACAACCATATGGCTCCTGCCAGTTGCCGATAACTTCGGTTACAAAACATGATCATCTCATACAATAAAATATAGCATCACGTCTTGACCATATCACATCACAACATGCCATGCAAAAACAAGTTAGACGTCCTCTACTTTGTTGTTGCAAGTTTTACGTGGCTGCTACGGGCTTAGCAAGAACCGTTCTTACCTACGCATCAAAACCACAACGATAGTTCGTCAAGTTAGTGTTGTTTTAACCTTCACAAGGACCGGGCATAGCCACACTTGATTCAGCTAAAGTGAGAGAGACAGACACCCGCCAGTCACCTTTAAGCACGAGTGCTCGTAACGGTGAAACCAGTCTCGCGTAAGCGTACGCGTAATGTCGGTCCGAGCCGCTTCATCTCACAATACCGCCGAACCAAAGTATGACATGCTGGTAAGCAGTATGACTTGTATCGCCCACAACTCACTTGTGTTCTACTCGTGCATATGACATCTACGCATAAAACCAAGCTCGGATGCCACTGTTGGGGAACGTAGTAATTTCAAAAAAATTCCTACGTACACGCAAGATCATGGTGATGACATAGCAACGAGAGGGGAGAGTGTTGTCCACATACCCTCGTAGACCATAAGCGGAAGCGTTATGACAACGCGGTTGATGTAGTCATACGTCTTCACGATCCGACCGATCCAAGCACCGAACGTACGGCACCTCTGAGTTCAGCACATGTTCAGCTCGATGACAATCCCCGGGCTCCGATCCAGCAAAGCTTTGGGGATGAGTTCCGTCAGCACGATGGCGTGGTGAAGATGATGATGTTCTACCGGCGCAGGGCTTCGCCTAAACTCCGCGACGATATGACCGAGGTGGAATATGGTGGAGGGGGCACCGCACACGGCTAAGGAACGATCCGTAGATCAACTTGTGTCCTGGGGTGTCCCCCTGCCCCCGTATATAAAGGAGGGAGGGGGAGGCCGGCCGGCCCTTGTGGGTGCACCAAGGAGGAGGAGTCCTCCTCCTAGTAGGAGTAGGACTCCCCCTTTCCTACTCCTACTAGGAGGGGGAAGGAAGGGGAAGAGGGGGGAAGGAAAGAGGGGGGCGCCGCCCCCCTCCTAGACCAATTCGGACCAGAGGGAGAGGGGGCGCGCGGCCCACCCTGGCCGCCCCTATCTCTTTCCACCAAGGCCCATGTGGCCCATTATCTCTCCCCGGGGGGTTCCGGTAACCCTCCGGCACTCCGGTTTTCTTCGACAACGTCCGGAACACTTCCGGTGTCCGAATATAGTCGTCCAATATATCAATCTTTATGTCTCGACCATTTCAAGACTCCTCGTCATGTCCGTGATCACATCTGGGACTCCGAGCAAACTTCGGTACATCAAATCTTATAAACTCATAATAAAACTGTCATTGTAACATTAAGCGTGCGGACCCTACGGGTTCGAGAACTATGTAGACATGACCTAGAACTATTCTCGGTCAATAACCAATAGCGGAACCTGGATGCCCATATTGGTTCCTACATATTCTACGAAGATCTTTATTGGTCAAACCGCATAACAACATACGTTGTTCCCTTTGTCATCGGTATGCTACTTGTCCGAGATTTGATCGTCGGTATCCAATACCTAGTTCAATCTTGTTACCGGCAAGTCTCTTTACTCGTTACATAATGCATCATCCCGTAACCAACTCATTGGTCACATTGCTTGCAAGGCTTATAGTGATGTGCATTACCGAGAGGGCCCAGAGATACCTCTCCAACAATGGGAGTGACAAAACCTAATCTCGAAATACGCCAACTCAACATGTACCTTCGGAGACACCTGTAGTACTCCTTTATAATCACCCAGTTACGTTGTGACGTTTGGTAGTACCCAAAGTGTTCCTCCGGTAAACGGGAGTTGCATAATCTCATAGTTACAGGAACATGTATAAGTCATGAAGAAAGCAATAGCAATATACTAAATGATCAAGTGTTGGGCTAACGGAATGGGTCATGTCAATCACATCATTCTCCTAATGATGTGATCCCGTTAATCAAATGACAACTCATGTCTATGGTTAGGAAACATAACCATCTTTGATTAATGAGCTAGTCAAGTAGAGGCATACTAGTGACTATATGTTTGTCTATGTATTCACACATGTATCATGTTTCCGATTAATACAATTCTAGCATGAATAATAAACATTTATCATGATATGAGGAAATAAATAATAACTTTATTATTGCCTCTAGGGCATATTTCCTTCAAAGACATGTTCTTATGTGCTTGTTTGCATTAGCTCTGATTTTCTGTTCCCTATCTTCTCCCAGTATCCCATGCTAGATTCAGGGGGAGCAAGACATATAAGGGAAAGAAATCATTTAAATTCATTGCATATCTTTACCTTTGGGGACATGTCTAATCCAATGTGGTACTTAGTACTCACTATCTACATGTCATCCAGTCTTGGTACTCTTGTGATTTCTTTCTGTTTTCTCTGGCTAGTAGGTGTATCTATGTTATCTAACCTTGTTTACGCAGGTTCATTCCATCCTAAGCCAACTCAAGATCACAAGGTAAGTATATGCATCACAATCATGTGTATGAGGAATTCTTGCTGCTGTACATACTGTTTGCAAGAAGGACTCATGAGCATGAAGGTATTTATTTTAATATCCTTTGCTCTGATGCATATGGCCAAGATACATGTAACACTTTGCTTACTCTGTCATGTTCATGCATTCAAATACTTCTATATTCCATGTTCACATGATTGCATACATGTAGGGGGAGCTTATGCTTGTTACATGTCTTTCCAAAGCTTTACTTGCTATTCTCTATACCTTTATCTAAAGCTTTGATGTATGTTGCCATCAATTACCAAAAAGGGGGAGATTGAAAGCACAAGTGCTCCCTAGGTGGTTTTGGTAATTAATGTCAACATATCTCTTGTTGGACTAACACTTTTATCAAGTACATTTCAGACAAGTTCAACAATGGAGTGGCATGGACTAAAGGATGTGGAACCCCTTCATGATGCTAAGGACAAAGGATTGGCTCAAGCTTCAAGATCAAGACTCTGCATTTATGTTTTAGTGATCCAAGATCACATTGAGTCTATAGGAAAAGCCAATGCTATCAAGAAGGGATGAGGTGTTGCTTAATGAGTTTCTTGCTCCACAGTGCTTAGTGATATGCTCCAAAGCCCTCAACTACTTTCCCACATCCACATATGTCCTAAACCTAAAGACTGACTCGGCCCCACCGATTCTTTCTATCCGGCGCCACCGAGTTCAGATGTCATAGCCACTGCCACAAACCCTAGGCAAATCGGTCTCACCGATAGGGATCTTGGTCTCACCGAGATGGGATTGTAATCTCTCTGTGTATGTCCATTATCAAAATCGGTCTCATCGAGTTTGAGGAATCGGTACTACCGAGATTACAATGCAAACTCTCTGGACAACTTATTACCAAAATCGGTCTCACCGAGTTTGAGTAATCGGTCCCACCGAGTTTGCCTGACCAACTCTCTGGTTAGCTTATTACCAAAATCGGTCTCACCGAGTTTGTGTAATCGGTCTCACCGAGATTACGTTATGCCCTAACCCTAACCATATCGGTCCCACCGAGTTGCATTTCGGTCCCACCAAAATTCCTAACGGTCACATTGTTTACTAAATCGGTCCGACCGAGTTTGTTGATTTGGTCCCACCGAGATTGGTAAATTATGTGTAACGGTTAGATTTTGTGTGGAGGCTATATATACCCCTCAACCTCCTCTTCATTCGTGGAGAGAGCCATCAGAACAAACCTACACTTCCAACTTACCATTTCTGAGAGAGAACTACCTACTCATGTGTTGAGGCCAAGATATTCCACTCCTACCATATAAATCTTGATCTCTAGCCTTCCCCAAGTTGCTTTCCACTCAAATCTTCTTCCCACCAGATACAAATCCTATGAGAGAGAGTTGAGTGTTGGGGAGACTATCATTTGAAGCACAAGAGCAAGGAGTTCATCATCAACGCACCATTTGTTAATTCTTGGAGAGCGGTGTCTCCTAGATTGGCTAGGTGTCACTTGGGAGCCTCCGACAAGATTGTGGAGTTGAACCAAGGAGTTTGTAAGGGCAAGGAGATCGCCTACTTCGTGAAGATCTACCGCTAGTGAGGCAAGTCCTTCGTGGGCGACGGCCATGGTCGGATAGACAAGGTTGCTTCTTCGTCGACCCTTCTTGGGTGGAGTCCTCCATGGACTCGCGCAACCGTTACCCTTCATGGGTTGAAGTCTCCATCAACATGGATGTACGATAGCACCACCTATCGGAACCACGGCAAAAACATATGTGTCTCCAATTGCGTTTGAATCCTCCAAACCCTTCCCTCTACATTCTTGCAAGTTGCATGCTTTACTTTCCGCTGCTCATATACTCCTTTGCATGCTTGCTTGAATTGTGTGAAGATTGCTTGACTTGTGCTAAGATTGCTAAAATCTGCCAAAAACTAAAATTGGGAAAAGGCATAGTTTTTAATTGGTCAAGTAGTCTAATCACCCCCCCTCTAGACTTATTTACTTCTTCTCAAGGTCCTACAAGTGGTATCAGAGCATTGGTCTCCATTGCTTTGGTTTAATCACCATTGGAGGAAGATGGATGAGTCTACTTTGGGGAGTCTTAGACATAGAGTGCCCATACTTGATGGAGAGTATTTTCATGAGTGGAAAAATGAGATGCTTGTAATTTTCAATCAATATCATCTGAACAAGTACATTGCTAGTCCTTGTGCACCTTATGTTGATCCTATGCATCCTACCCTTGATGAGTCTATTGACATGATTAGGAATGTTAGAACTGTTAATCTTATCACTAGAGGCTTGCCTAGAAGCTTGATTGGAAAACTGCCTACTCTTGAGTGTGCCTACACTATATGGAAATTTCTTGAGGAATGATTTCCTGATTATTCTTTGAAAAATCTGGATGAAATTCTTCATAAGTCTATTGCCTTGACTAAGATGAATTCCAATGATCCTATCTTTGGTAATTGTCTATTTGAACTTAGAAATCTTATGCGTGCCAAATGAAATGTTGGAATTATTAGCGATATTATTTCCGAAGCTACTAGAATTCATAGAGGAGATCATTGTCAAACTCATACTAATGAATCACTCTCACTAGGAATTGATCCACCACATTACGATGTTGAACATGGATACTATGATGATGAGGAGGATGATGATGATGATGACTTTGATCTTGATGATGCAATGAGACATTTTGGTCTTATGGCAAATCTTCGGGGATATATGGCAGGAGGAAAGGAATGGGTTCTTGACAGTGGATGTACCGATCACATGACCGGAGATAAAGACATGTTTTGTGAGCTTACTGAAAATGATAGTCCTCGAAAGTATGTCACTTTCGGTGACAATTCAAAGGGTAAGGTGGTTGTCCTTGGTAAGGTGGCCATCTCACATGATAGCTCCATTCATAATGTTATGCTCGGTGAATCTCTTGGCTACAACTTACTTTTAGTATCTAGACTTGCTGATTTTGCTTTCAATGTCCTATTTACTGAAGTAGATTGCCAAGTGTTTCGTCGAGACAATCATAAAATGGTCTTTACCGGTATACGTAGAGGTGATCTTTACATTGTTGATTTCTCTAAAAAGGCTCAACCTAAAACTTGCTTCATTGCTAAATCCTCAAAAGGTTGGTTATGGCATAGACGATTAGGTCACGTTGGCATGAGAAACCTTGACAAGCTTATTAAAGGGAATCATATCCTTGGTGTTAAGGATGTCATATTTGATAAGGATAGACTTTGCAGTGCTTGTCAAGAAGGTAAACAGGTTGGAGGAAGGCATCCCGTGAAGAACATCATGACCACAAGGAGGCCACTTGAGCTACTTCACATGGATCTTTTTGGTCCCAACGCTTACAAGAGTCTCGGTGGAAATTATTTTGGTCTAGTTATAGTTGATGATTTTTCAAGATTTACGTGGGTGTTCTTTCTCGATGATAAATCGCAGGTCCAAAAGATCTTCAAAAACTTTGCCAGGAAGGCTCAAAATCAGTTTGAAGTGAAGATCAAGAAGGTTCGCAGCGACAACGGAACAGAGTTCAAGAACACAAATGTGGACACCTTTCTTGATGAAGAAGGGATTTCACACGAGTTCTCGGCTACGTACACACCTCAACAAAATGGAGTTGTTGAGAGGAAGAACTGGACGCTCATCGAAATGGCAAGAACCATGCTTGATGAGTACAAGACGTCGAAGCACTTTTGGGCAGAAGCGGTTGAGACAGCTTGTCATGCAACAAATCGCTTGTATCTTCACAAGCTTCTCGGCAAGATGGCATACGAGCTTCTCACCGGTAACAAACTCCAAGTTGGATACTTTCGAGTATTCGGCTCAAAGTGCTACATTCTTGATAAGTATCGTCGTTCTAAATTTGCTCCTAAGTCTCATGAAGGTTTCCGACTTGGTTATGGCTCAAACTCTCACACATCCCGTGTCTATAACAATTTCACTCGAAAGGTTGAAGAGATGGTAGATGTGAAGTTTGATGAATCTAACGGCTCGCGAGTAGAGCAATTGCCAATTGATGTAGGAGACAAAGATCCCTCAGAAGCAATCCAAGACTTGTCTATTGGCAAGGTTCGTCCAACAGAGGTGAAGGAGAGTACCTCGACAGTCCAAGTGGAAGCTTCTACTTCACTACAAGGTGAACCAAGAGTTGATACGAAAGCATCCACAAGTGGGACACACCAAGATGAAGAAAACGAGGAAGTACATCAAGAACATCAACAACCCCCTTCTCCACCACGACAAGAGAACGACAATGCCAATAATGAAGAAGGCCAAGAAGAAGAAGAACAAGATGAAGAAGATGTTCAACCAAGACCCAAGCAAAAGCTTTCACGAGTTCGAGCAAGAATTGCTAAAGACCATCCCGTCGAGCAAATCTACAATGATATTCAAACCGGGAGAATCACTCTCTCTAAAACTTGTTTAGCTAACTTTTGTGAAAACTATTCTTTCATCTCTAGCATTGAACCTATGAAGGTCGAAGAAGCATTGGAAGATCCGGATTGGATAAATGCTATGCATGAAGAGCTACACAACTTTGAGAGAAATCAAGTTTGGACATTGGTTGAGAAGCCCGACAACAACCACAACATCATCGGTACCAAATGGGTGTTTCGCAACAAGCAAGATGAAGATGGACAAGTAGTTCGCAACAAAGCACATCTCGTTGCCTAAGGCTACACACAAGTCGAAGGTATGGACTATGGTGAGACTTATGCTCCCGTTGCTAGACTTGAGTCCATTCACATCTTACTTGCCTATGCTAATCACCATAATATCACCTTGTACCAAATGGACATTAAAAGTGCTTTTCTAAATGGTGAAATAGAGTAGGAAGTTTATGTTAAACAACCTCCCGGCTTTATCAATCCTAAGAAACCCAATCATGTCTACAAACTTCGCAAAGCTCTTTATGGTCTTAAACAAGCTCCTAGAGCTTGGTATAAATGCTTAACCAAGTTCCTTATTGAAAAAGGCTTTGAAATTGGGAAAATTGATTCTACACATTTTACTAAAAGGGTTAATGGAGAATTATTTGTATGCCAAATTTATGTTGATGATATTATATTTGGATCAACTAACCCTCATTTTAGTGAGAAGTTTGGAAAGCTAATGTCGGAGAAGTTTGAGATGTCAATGGTGAGTGAACTCAAATTCTTTCTTGGGTTGCAAATCAAGCAAACTAAGGAAGGTAGTTTTGTCTCTCAAACGAAGTACACTAAGGACTTATTCAAGAAGTTCAATATGCAAGAATGCAAAGGTATGTCTACACCCATGCCTACTAGTGGACATCTTGATTTGACCAAAGATGGTGAACCAGTTGATCAAAAGGTTTATCGCTCTATGATTGGTTCATTGTTATATCTATGTGCTTCACGACCCGATATTATGCTAAGTGTGTGCATGTGTGCAAGATATCAAGCTGCTCCTAAAGAATGTCATCTTAAGGCCGTGAAAATGATAGTGAGATATTTAATTCATACGCCAAATTTTGGCATTTGGTATCCTAAGAGGGCCTCTTTTGATCTTGTTGGCTACTCCGACTCGAACTATGCCGGAGACAAGGTTGATAGAAAGTCCACTTCAGGTACTTGTCAATTTCTTGGTAGATCTCTTGTGTCTTGGTCCTCCAAGAAACAAAACTCGGTATCCTTATCCACCGCCGAAGCGGAATACATTGCCGCTGGTTCATGTTGTGCTCAATTACTTTGGATGACCCAAACTCTTAAAGATTATGGGATATATGTGAAACATGTTCCATTGCTTAGTGACAATGAAAGTGCTATCAAAATTGGTCATAATCACGTGCAACATTCTCGAACTAAGCATATTGAAGTTCGTCATCATTTCATTCGAGATCATGTTGCAAAGGGTGACATTGATCTTAAGTATGTTCGCACCGAAAAGCAATTAGCAGATATTTTCACCAAACCTCTTGATGAGAAAGTGTTTTGCAGGTTAATAGGAGAACTGAACATCATTGATGCTTCAAACTTGGAGTAGAAACTCCATTGGATACATGCAAGACATGAGCTTATGACAAATCCTTGATATTTCTCTTATGATGATAATCTTATGTCTTGGATATATTTGCATCTTGCATGATATCTAACCCATGTAGGTACTTGGTTGAATCAAATTCCATGAGATTGTGACCTACTCATATCTTGAGCAATCTCGACATCACCAAGTCTCTACACTATGGTGGATGACGACAAGGAAGCACGGAACCATTCAAACATATCCTTTGAGAAATACTATGTTGAGCTTCATGATTGTCATTTCGGATACACAAGTGCTCTTCCTTGCAAGAACTAACCCATGTCGGAAGATGAACTCAAATTCCAAGTGGTGCTCCAAACTCTTGATGAACTACATCAACCTTGAGCAACCCACACAAGTTCAACTACATGATCAACACCACCACCCAAGGTATGTTATTCCATCTTAGAGAATCTTTACTCCAAGACATGAGTTAAAGCAACTCGACAAGATGAGAATACATCAAGATGCTTAATCTAAAAATGGTAACCCCATTTTGAGCTTAAACCATGAGTATGACCTATGACCAAGTGATCTCACTTGAATCCTAAGTCAATATACTCTAACATAGGTGACTTTGTTGCCGACCAATTCTAGATGAAGTTCTCTCATGTAATTTTCTGTGTTTTTGCATTTATCTCATGCATATTAGTTTCCTCTTTCAAAAAAAATTCATCTAGATTTCTTTCTTTTCTATTTGCTCTGCATTTCCAGCATCCAATTCATTGCATATCATTTAGTTAATTCCTTGCAAATCATTGTGAGATCTTACTAGTCTAGTGAGCTGAGGTGACAAGTGTTTTCTCTGCGATGAACTCGGTTTCACCGATTTGTTGTTTTTGGTCCAACCAAATCCTTTCGGTACAACCGAAGCATACCACTCGGTGCCACCGATTTCACAACTGGAAAAACAGTTTTCCACTTATTCTGTGTTTCTTCTGATCCAGCTCCACTCAATGAATCTTGTCCTCTACAAGCATCACATTTTTTATAAATGCTTTGTGCTATGACTCAAGGATCAAACCCCTTCATGACAAATTCCAGAAGCCCTTCTTGGAAATTGATGTCAAAGGGGGAGAGAGAGATCACATCAAAGCTTATCACTTCCAAAGGGAGAGAGTATCACTTCCACAGGGGGAGAAAGAGATCTCCAGGGGGGAGAATACTCAAGTAGAGACTATTTCTCAAGGATCCCAGATGCTTGGTGTTCAAGAGGAGAGATGCCACATGTCTTCTTGAGGGGAAATACATGTTCTTATGTGCTTGTTTGCATTAGCTCTGATTTTCTGTTCCCTATCTCCTCCCAGTATCCCATGCTAGATTCAGGGGGAGAAAGACATCTAAGGGAAAGAAATCAGTTAAATTCATTGCATATCTTTACCTTTGGGGACATGTCTAATCCAATGTGGTACTTAGTACTCACTATCTACATGTCATCCGAGTCTTGGTACTCTTGTGGTTTATTCCTATTTGCTCTGGATAGTAGGTGTATCTGTGTTATCTAACCTTGTTTACGCAGGTTCATTCCATCCTAAGCCAACTCAAGATCACAAGGTAAGTATATGCATCACACTCATGTGTATGAGGAATTCTTGCTGTTGTACACATTGTTTGCAAGAAGGGCTCATGAGCATGAAGGTATTTATTTTAATATCGTTTGCTCTGATGCATATGGCCAAGATACATGTAACACATTGCTTACTCTATCATGTTCATGCATTCACATACTTCTATATTCCATATTCACATGATTGCATACATGTAGGGGGAGCTTATGCTTGTTACATGTCTTTCCAAAGCTTTACTTGATATTCTCTATACCTTTATCTAAAGCCTTGATGTATGTTGCCATCAATTACCAAAAAGGGGGAGATTGAAAGCACAAGTGCTCCCTAGGTGGTTTTGGTAATTAATGTCAACATATCTCTTGTTGGACTAACACTTTTATCAAGTATATTTCAGACAAGTTCAACAATGGAGTGGCATGGACTAAAGGATGTGGAACCCCTTCATGATGCTAAGGACAAAGGATTGGCTCAAGCTTCAAGATCAAGACTCTGCATTTTGTGTTTTAGTGATCCAAGATGACATTGAGTCTATAGGAAAAGCCAATACTATCAAGAAGGGATGAGGTGTTGCTTAATGAGTTTCTTGCTCCACAGTGCTTAGTGATATGCTCCAAAGCCCTCAACTACTTTCCCACATCCACATATGTCCTAAACCTAAAGTCTGACTCGGCCCCACCGATTCTTTCTATCCGACGCCACCGAGTTCAGATGTCATAGCCACTGCCACAAACCCTAGGCAAATCGGTCTCACCGATAGGGATCTCGGTCTCATCGAGATGGGATTGTAATCTCTCTGTGTATGTCCATTATAAAAATCGGTCTCACCGAGTTTGAGGAATCGGTACTACCGAGATTACAATGCAAACTCTCTGGACAACTTATTACCAAAATCGGTCTCACCGAGTTTGAGTAATCGGTCCCATCGAGTTTGCCTAACCAACTCTCTGGTTAGCTTATTACCAAAATCGGTCCCACCGAGTTTGTGTAATCGGTCTCACCGAGATTACGTTATGTCCTAACCCTAACCATATCGGTCCCACCAAGCTGCATTTCGGTCCCACCGAAATTCCTAACGGTCACATTGTTTACTAAACCGGTCCGACCGAGTTTGTCGATTCGGTCCCACCGAGATTGGTAAATTGTGTGTAACGGTTAGATTTTGTGTGGAGGCTATATATACCCCTCCACCTCCTCTTCATTCGTGGAGAGAGCCATCAGAACAAACCTACACTTCCAACTTACCATTTCTGAGAGAGAACTACCTACTCATGTGTTGAGGCCAAGATATTCCATTCCTACCATATGAATCTTGATCTCTAGCCTTACCCAAGTTGCTTTCCACTCAAATCTTCTTTCCACCAGATACAAATCCTATGAGAGAGAGTTGAGTGTTGGGGAGACTATCATTTGAAGCACAAGAGCAAGGAGTTCATCATCAACGCACCGTTTGTTACTTCTTGGAGAGTGGTGTCTCCTAGATTGGCTAGGTGTCACTTGGGAGCCTCCGACAAGATTGTGGAGTTGAACCAAGGAGTTTGTAAGGGCAAGGAGATCGCCTACTTCGTGAAGATTTACCGCTAGTGAGGCAAGTCCTTCGTGGGCGACGGCCATGGTGGGATAGACAAGGTTGCTTCTTTGTGGACCCTTCTTGGGTGGAGTCCTTTGTGGACTCGCGCAACCGTTACCCTTCGTGGGTTTAAGTCTCCATCAACGTGGATGTACGATAGCACCACCTATCGGAACCACGACAAAAACATCCGTGTCTCCAATTGCGTTCGAATCCTCCAAACCCTTCCCTCTACATTCTTGCAAGATGCATGCTTTACTTTCCGCTGCTCATATACTCCTTTGCATGCTTGCTTGAATTGTGTGAAGATTGCTTGACTTGTGCTAAGATTGCTAAAATCTGCCAAAAACTAAAATTGGGAAAAGGCATAGTTTTTAATTGGTCAAGTAGTCTAATCACCCCCCCCCCTCTAGACTTATTTACTTCTTCTCAAGGTCCTACAACCCTGCTGCCACGGGAGGCTAGGACAAAATATGTCATGCAAGTTCTTTTCCATAAGCACGTATGACTATATTCGGAATACATGCCTACATTATATTGATGAGCTGGAGCAAGTTCTGTGTCACCCTAGGTTATAATTGTTGGATGATGAATTACATCCGACATAATTATCCATGATTGATCCATTGCCTACGAGCTTTTCACATATTGATCTTTGCTATTACTTCTCCGTTCCCACTATTACAATTGCTACCAAACTGCTACTATTACTTTTGCCACCATTACCATTACTTCACTATTACTTTGCTACTAAATACTTTGTTGTAGATATTAAGTCTTTCAGGTGTGGTTGAATTGACAACTCAGCTGCTAGTACTTGAGAATATTCTTTGGCTCCCCTTGTGTTGAATCAATAAATTTGGGTTGAATACTCTACCCTCGAAAACTGTTGCGATCCCCTATACTTGTGGGTTATCAAGAACTTTTTCTAGCACCGTTGCCGAGGAGCATAGCTCTATTCTCTGAGTCAGGTGGGATTTATATCTGTTGATCACTATGAGGAATTTGAAAGATCAAAGAACCAAGATTTTTCCCTCAACTACGAGGGGAGGCAAGGAACTGCCATCTAGTTGTGCGCTTGATTCACCTTTTGTTTTGAGTAAACTTGTGACACCTACACCTGCTATTGATTCTGATATGTCGCATGTTATTGATGATTCCACTTCTGCTATGCATGATGCTTATGATGATACTACTTCTCTGCTTGATAATAATGTGCCCTTAGGTGAATTTCTTGATGAACAACTTGCTAGGGTTAGAGAGAATGAAATTACTTAAATTGCTGATATTAATGAATCTGATGATGAAGATTCTCCCCCTAGATATGAATTGCCTATTGCATCTGAGGGTTATGTTATGGATGAAAAAACTGCTAGAGACTTTCTTGCTTGCAATAATAGATGTGATCTTAAGAAACTGTTAGATCAGCTGAAAGAAAAGTCTTTGAATGCTAGAATGAAATATGACCCTGCTTTTGCTACTTCACCTATCTATGTTACCGATAAGGATTACGAATTCTCTGTCAATACTGAGTTAGTTACTTTGCTTGAATCTGATCCTTTCTGTGGCTATGAATCTGAAACTGTTGTGGCACATCTTACTAAATTGAATGATATAGCCACCCTATTTACTCATGAGCAAAAAATTCGCTATTACTATATCCTTAAATTGTTTCCTTTCTCATTAAAGGGTGATGCTAAGGTATGGTTTAATTGTCTTGCTCCTGGTTGTGTGCGTAGTGCCCAGGACATGATTTATTACTTCTCTACAAAATATTTCCCCGCTCATAAGAAACAAGTTGCCTTAAGAGAAATATTTAATTTTGTGCAAATTGAAGAAGAGAGTCTCCCACAAGCCTGGGGGAGGCTTCTCCGATTACTTAATGCTTTGCCTTGTCATCCTATTAAGAAAAATGAAATACTTGATATCTTTTATAATGGACTAACCCATGCTTCCAGAGACCACCTGGATAGTTGTGTTGGTTGTGTTTTCAGGGAAAGAACTGTTGAGCAAGCTGAATTGCTATTGAATAATATATTGAGTAATGATAATGATTGGACACTGATACGTCTCCAACGTATCTATAATTTTTGATTTCTCCATGCTACTTTATCTACTGTTTTGGACTATATTGGGCTTTATTTTCCACTTTTATATTATTTTTGGGACTAACCTATTAACCGGAGGCCCAGCCCAGAATTGCTGCTTTTTGCCTATTTTAGTTTTTTCGAAGAAATAGAATATCAAACGGAGTCCAAATGAATAAAACCTTCGGGGACGTGATTTTCTCACCGAACGTGATCCAGGAGACTTGGACCCTGCTCCAAGGAACAACAGAGGAGGTCACGAGGGTGGGGGCGCCCCCCCCCCCGGGCGTGCCCCCTGCCTCGTGGGCCCCTGTTGCTCCACCAACGCACTCCTTCCTCCTATATATACCTATGTACCCCCGTCAGATCAAATACGGAGCCAAAAACCTAATTCCACCGCCGCAACTTTCTGTATCCGCGAGATCCCATCTTGGGGCCTGTTCCGTAGCTCCGCCGGAGAGGGCATCCACCACGGAGGGCTTCTACATCAACACCATAGCCTCTCCGATGAAGTGTGAGTAGTTTACTTTAGACCTTCGGGTCCATAGCTAGTAGCTAGATGGCTTCTTCTCTCTTTTTGGATCTCAATACAATGTTCTCCCCCTCTCTTGTTGAGATCTATTCGATGTAATCTTCTTTTTGCGGTGTGTTTGTTGAGACCGATGAATTGTGAGTTTATGATCCAGCTTATCTATGAAAAATATTTGATTCTTCTCTGAATTCTTTTATGTATGATTGAGTTGTCTTTGCAAGTCTCTTCGAATTATTCGTTTGGTTTGGCCAACTAGATTGGTAGTTCTTGCAATGGGAGAAGTGTTTAGCTTTGGGTTCAATCTTGCGGTGTCCTTACCCAGTGACAGAAAGGGTTGCAAGGCACATATTGTATTGTTGCCATCGAGGATAACAAGATGGGGTTTTTATCATATTGCATGAATTTATCCATCTACATCATATCATCTTGCTTAAGGCATTACTCTGTTTTTAACTTAATACTCTAGATGCATGTTGGATAGCGGTCGATGAGTGGAGTAATAGTAGTAGATGCAGAATCGTTTCGATCTACTTGTCTCGGATGTGATGCCTATATACATGATCATACCTAGATAACCTCATAATTATTCGCTTTTCTATCAATTGCTCAACAGTAATTTGTTCACCCACCGTAGAATACTTATGCTCTTTAGAGAAGCCACTAGTGAAACCTATGCCCCCCGGGTCTATTCTCATCATATCAATCTCCATTACTTTATTACCTGCTTTGTTTTTACTTTGTCTTTTACTTTTTACTTTGCATCTCTATATCAAAAATACCAAAAATAGTATTTATCATCTCTATCAGATCTCACCCTCGTAAGTGACCGTGAAGGGATTGACAACCCCTAATCGCGTTGGTTGCGAGTAGCTATCGTTTTGTGTAGGTACGAGGGACTCGTGCATGATCTCCTACTGGATTGATACCTTGGTTCTCAAAAACTGAGGAAAATACTTACGCTACTTTACTGGATCATCCTTTCCTCTTCGGGGAAATCCAACGCAGTGCTCAAGAGGTAGCAGACACTTCCTGAACCAACTCCTAAGCCAACTCCGAAGAAAAGGGATGTTTTATTTCTCAATCCTGAAGATATGCAAGAGGCAAAGGAATCTATGAAAGGAAAAGGTATTAAAGCTGAAGTTAAGAATTTACCACCTATTGAAGAGATACATGGTCTTGATAACCCGACACAGGTAGTAAAGGTAAATTCTCTCTATAGATTTGATAAGGGTGAAATCCAATCTGCTAAGTTTGCTAGTCAATGCTTGGATGAGTTTGATAATTTTATTGTTAATCAAGAAGACTTCAATGCTTATTTTGGTAGACAATTGAAACGTAATGCTTACATGGTTGAACACTTGAGTGATTATATGTCTAGAGTTAAACGTGATCTTAAGCTTATTAGTAAACATGCTTCCATGGTTACCACTCAAGTAGAACAAGTACTTAAAGCACAAGATGATTTGCTCAATGAGTTAAATAATAAGAATAATGATAATGCTATTAGAGTTATGACTAGAAGTGGTAAAATGACCCAGGAACCTTTGTATCCTGAGGGCCATACTAAAAGAGTTGAGCAAGATTCTCAGAAAATTAATATTGATGCACCTAGTCCTTCTAAGAAAAAGAAAAAGAATAAGGATGGGACTTTGCATGCGGAATAAAATGTTGAAGAGATTGTTGAGAGGCTCCTCGAGCCGATGTTCGAAGGAAAAGTAGAATGAAGAGAATAAAAAGCCCAAGTACAACCTTCCTCGCACAGCGGAGGTTCGGCCGTGTGAATGGCCTTGTGATACATTCTTGAGGCCGCTAGAATTTATGAGGATTTCTATTACTTGGCTGAGAATGCAGGCATCACCGACTTCCTCCAC
The DNA here is from genome assembly GCF_002162155.2 of Triticum dicoccoides. Taxonomy (NCBI): domain Eukaryota; kingdom Viridiplantae; phylum Streptophyta; class Magnoliopsida; order Poales; family Poaceae; genus Triticum; species Triticum dicoccoides. The sequence continues at coordinate 671,180,616 of NC_041389.1, read as the reverse complement.
GACTAGTGTGAACAGTATCTCCTACTCACTAATATTTTTGTGGAAAACTTCCATTTCCATGCTAGGAGATCACCACCTTTGGTTGATTTTAAGGAGATGTCACTCTATGATTTTTGTGTGGTTTGCAAGTTTCCCTTTGATGGTAGCGTCGAGGAACCACATCCTAGTGATGTGGATGAATTTATTGATAAAATTGTTGTAGGGAAGACGAGAAAAGTTTCAGGTGCAAGAATTATTAGTGTACATTTTCCTGTTCTTCGTTACTATGCAATATTTGCTAGTAGATGTTCAATTGGTCACGGGAACAGTGGGGACCTCAGTGCTCCTGACCTTGCCATTTTGCGCCATGCTTTACTTCATGATAGAACTTTCAGTTTAGGCGCTATGGTTGCTAAACGGTTGAGTCTAAACCGTTCAAAGGGCCCCATTTTTGGAGGTATCTTTGCTTCACGCCTTGCTAAATACTTTGAGATACCTATTAGGCATTATGAGAAAGAGGAAAAGGTGTTGCCCACTATTTTCTTAGACTATAAAAGTATGGTAGCACATGATTTTATTGTTAATGATAAGGAGAAGATACTTATTTACAACCTGGTATTTAGTAAAACCACTTCTCAACTATTACCTTGCCTGCACCATCTTTGTTTAACATACATTCAAGCACATACCTAATCATGCCCGATGACATTTATGCATACTGGGAGCGGACACGGTCCCCAGAGCCTGAGCCTGAGCCATCTCCTGATCCATATCAGGAGTCTATTTATCAGTGGGGTCTGTAGGAGCTTGCTAACCAGTGGCACCCCGAGGACCCTCCTCAGTACACCGGAGAGGACCACTTTGATCCATGGGCATAGACCAACTTAGGCTAAAAGCCTAAGCTTGGGGGAGTACGTATTTCTCACTGACATTACATTCATGTTCACACACTCATTCTAGTTGTCGGTGTTCATACTTTTTCATTGTACTATCCATGCTAGTTTATTTTCTTTCCTTGCTTTCTTCTTGTGTGTTTGAAATTTTTTGAGAAAAACAGAAAAATTAGTTGTAGCTTTTAGCTAGTTTACTTTCCATGCTTGTAGTAGTAGTAATTAAACAAGAAAACCCAAAAAGATTTCTTGTTCTTCTTTTGCTCGTTGGGAGCTTTCCCGTGTAAATAGTTTTTCTCTTTCTTTGAAATTCTTTTATTTTCTTTGGGGGTCGAGAGGAGAAGACCACGATGAAAATAATGAGTGGCTCTCATATGCATTATTGTTGATCTAACAAAGAGCCCATATTACCTTGTCTTCTCCTTTGAATTAATTGTTTGCAGATTCCAGCTTAGTCCAATGCACGTGCACTATTATTATTATACACACAGTTCAGTCATGCAAATGAAAGGCAATAATGATGATATATGATGAAATGATTGAGATGAGGAGAAGCTGACATGAACTTAACCTATCTTGTTTTTGTAAATATGATTAGTTCATTGTTCCTGATTCAGCCTATTATGAATGAAACATGTTTGCAATGACAATTAGAGATTATAGTTATGCATGCCATGCTTAATTAGCTAGGAGCTTATAATGGTTTACCTTGCGTGCCAACATGCTATTAAAATGGTTGTGATGTGGTATGATAGGGTGGTATCCTCCTTTGAATGATTCGAGTGGCTTGACTTGGCACATGTTCACGCATGCAGTATCAACATAGTCTCCACAATATTTATGTTCATGGTGATTTAAATCCTACACATGCTTGCACTCATTGTTGGTTAATCCTAATGCATGTTTATGACTGTGTCGCTCTCTAGTTGGTCGCTTCCCTGTCTCTTTCTAGCCTTCACTTGTACAAAGCGGGAATACTGCTTGTGCATCCACTTCCATAAACCCCAAAGTTGTTCCATATGAGTCCACCATACCTACCTATATGTGGTATTTACCTGCCGTTCCAAGTAAATTTGTATGTGCCAAACACTAAACCTTCAAATTAAATTATGTTTTGTATGCTTGAATAACTCATGTATCAACTAGGGTTGTCTATATCTTCCATGCTAGGTGGGTTATTCTCACGATGAGTGGACTTTGCTCATCATTCACGAGAAAATGGCCGGTAACTGGGATGCCCAATCCCATGCTCAAATCAAATCAAAATAATTGCAAACAAAACTCCCCCCGGATTGTTGTTAGTTGGATGGTACCCGTTGTTTCGGACCAGCCATGGAATGCGCTCGTTGGTGGTGGGGGAGTATAAACTTTATCACTCTGTTTGGGAACCGCCTATGATGTATGTAGCATGGAAGATATCGAGATCTCTTGGTTGTTATGTTGACAATGAAAGTATGCCGCCCAAAATATTATTTATCTCTGTTTCAAAACTCGAGCTCTGGCACCTCTACAAATCACTGCTTCCCTCTGAGAAGGGCCTATCTATTTACTTTTATGTTGAGTCATCATCCTCTTATAAAAAGCGCCAGTTGGAGAGCACCACTTTCATTTGTATGCATTGTTATTAATTTACATTGAGTATGACTGTGACTGGATCTCTTTTGCAATGAATTACAATGTCTAGTCAGTCCTTAATCTTCATGGGTGCTTTGCATTTATGTTTTGCAATCTCAGAAAGGGCTAGCGAGATACCATCTTGTTATATCATATCATGATTGTTTTGAGAAAGTGTTGTCATCCGAGATTTATTATTATTGCTCTCTAGTTGATTATGCCATTGATATGAGTAAACATAAGACCTAAATGTTATTGTCAATATGGTTAGTTCATAATCTTTGCTGAAAACTTGAATGCTGGCTTTACATATTTGCAACAACAAGATCAAACAAAGTTTGTAAAAGTTTTTCTTTATCACTTTCAGTTTGTCAACTGAATTGCTTGAGGACAAGAAAAGGTTTAAGCTTGGGGGAGTTGATACGTGTCCAATGTATCTACTTTTCCAAACACTTTTGCCCTTGTTTTGGACTCTAACTTGCATGATTTGAATGGAACTAACCCGGACTGCCTTTGTTTTCGGCAGAATTGCCCATGGTGTTATTTTTGTGCAGAAATAAAAGTTCTCGAAATGACCTGAAACTTGACGGAGTCACGTTTTGGAATTAATAAAAAATATTGGCGAAAGAATCAACAGAAGGGGGCCCACACCCTAGCCAAGAGGGTGGGGGCATGCCCCCTAGGGAGCGCCCCCTGCCTCATGGGCCCCCTGGACCTCCACCGACCTCAACTCCAACTCTATATATTCATGTTCGGGGAGAAGAAAATTAGAGAGAAGGACTCATCGCGTTTTATGATATGGAGCCGCCGCCAAGCCCTATCCTTCCTCGGGAGGGCTAATGTGGAGTCCGTTCGGGGCTCCGGAGAGGGGAATCCGTCGCCATCGTCATCATCAACCATCCTTCATCACCAATTTCATGCTGCTCACCATCGTGCGTGAGTAATCCCATCGTAGGCTTGCTGGACGGTGATGGGTTGGATGAGATTTACCATTTAATCAAGTTAGTTTTGTTAGGGTTTGATCCCTAGTATCCATTATGTTCTAAGATTGATGTTTCTATGACTTTGCGATGCTTAATGCTTGTCACTAGGGACAGAGTGCCATGATTTTAGATCTGAACCTATTATGTTTCAATGAATATATATGAGTTCTTGATCCTATCTTGCAAGTTATAGTCACCTACTATGTGTTACGATCCGGCAAATCTCGGAGTGACAATAGTCGGGACACTTCCCGGTGATGACCATAGTTTGAGGAGTTCATGTATTCACTAAGTGCTAATGCTTTGGTCCGATTCTCTATTAAAATGAGGACTTAATATCCCTTAGTTTCCATTAGGACCCCACTGCCTCGGGATGGTAGGACAAAAGATGCCATGCAAGTTCTTTTCCATAAGCATGTATGACTATATTCGGAATACATGCCTACATTATATTGATGAGCTAGAGCTAGTTCTTTGTCACCCTATGTTATAACTGTTGCATGATGAATTACATCCGAATAAATTATCCATCATTTATCCATTGCCTAGGAGCTTTTCACATATTGATCTTTGCTAAGTTACTTCTCCGTTGCCACTGTTACGATTGCTACAAAACTGCTATTGTTACTTTTGCCACCATTACCGTTACTTCCATACTACTTTGCTACTAAATACTTTGTTGCAGATATTAAGTCTTTTAGGTGTGGTTGAGTTGACTACTCATCTGCTAATACTTGAGAATATTCTTTGGCTCCCCTTGTGTCGAATCAATAAATTTGGGTTGAATACTCTACCCTCGAAAACTGTTGCGATCCCCTATACTTGTGGGTTATATAGACCTTTTTCTGGCGCCGTTTCCAGGGAGCCTAGCTCTATTCTATGAGTCACTTGGTATTTATATCTATTGATCACTATGAGGAATTTGAAAGATCAAAGAACCAAGTTTTTTCCCTTAACTACAAGGGAAGGTAAGGAACTGCCATCTAGCTCTGCGCTTGATTCACCTTCTGTTTTGAGTAAACTTGCGACACCTATACCTGCTATTGATTCTGATATGTGGCATGTTATTGATGATGCCACTTCTGCTATGCATGATGCTTATGATGATACTACTTCTCTGCTTGATAATAATGTGCCCTTAGGTGAATTTCTTGATGAACAAATTGCTAGCGTTAGAGAGAATAAAATTACTGAAACTGATGATATTAATGAATCTGATGATGAAGATTCTCCCCCTAGATATTAATTTCCTGTTGCACCTGAGGGTTATGTTATGGATGAAGAAACTACTAGAGACTTTCTTGCTTGCAATGATAGATATGATCTTAAGAAACTGTTAGCTCAGCTGGAAGAAAAGTCTTTGAATGCTAGAATGAAATATGACCCTGCTAATTGTATCCAGCGGAATTGTAATTTTATGATCCTAAAAAGAACAACAGGAGAGTTTCCACTGTCAAAATCAGGTGAGTATCCTAACTAGCTAGGCTACAACGGATTTGTGATGATTTAACCAAGCTATTTACATAACATAGATATATATTCCGTCCCAAGGATGAAATTTATCGCACATGGTTGAGGAAATATCCTGGTTGTTTTCTTGTACTCAGAAGAATCAAGAATGTACCCCTCGATTTGCAAAGGATCAACACAAAAACCTTGGGTCAATCATAACATCTTCATGACAATTGGTTCACACTCATCTCAGGATTCAATTCCTTGCGGTGATGGAAACAATAAGGTTGAGCCTTGCCAAATCAGTCATCAGGGACGAAGATCCATGTGTCGCCAGAGCCCGTAGCAGTCCATATAAGACCGACTGTTGCGTCGGAGTGCATGTTGTGAGCAGCCAACATACGTCGTAGCGAGGATGTCTTTCCTGCCACTGGTAAAAGCTACACCTACCATCCTGGGAAATAGTGATGAATCAAGAAAGATGGGGGGCAATATGAGTAACTATTTGCTTGCGATCCAGAATCTGACACTTGTACAAGCGATCCCCAAGCCAAAATGGATATACAAAAACACCATCATCCATATAAACTAGAATAAACACGCACTAACAATGCAGAGATGATGAAATTACAGCGATCGGTTATATAAGGGGTTCATGCATCAGGAACAGTTCACGTCGTCGACAACATACCAATCCCAACTAAATGCATCATAGTTTAGAGGCTAGTAATATTAAATCCAGCCAAACCTAAGCAAGATACTAACCAACGGTTTTTGAAGGTCTCATGAATAAATAGACTAGCACTATATTAAGGTCTACTACCTCTTGAGATTGCATTGGTTTTTGCTTGAAGAGGAAAGGGTGATGCAGCAAAGTAGCATAAGTATTTCCCTCAGTTTTTGAGAACCAAGGTATCAATCCAGTAGGAGACGATGCACAAGTCACCGAATACCTTCACAAACAATCAAGAACTTGCAACCTACGCGATAAAGGGGTTGTCAATCCCTTCACGGTCACTCGCAAATTTGAGATCTAAAAGAGATAATAAAGTAAATATTTTTGGTATTTTTGATATATATATATTGGAAAGTAAAGATTGCAAAATAGTAAACGAGATTCAAACATATGGAAAAGAGATGCAATATAATGGAAATGAGACCCGGGGGCCATAGGTTTCACTAGTGGCTTCTCTCGAGATAGCATGTATTGCGGTGGCTTCTCTCTCAATATTGTCTAGCTCAAAAGATATAAGTGATGCACATAGAGTATGCTAGTAAATTCCGATTCATGCGTGTCTCTCCCAAATGGTGTGTACAACAAGGATAATTGTGGTACACTAAAAATCAAAGACTCAAATCATACAAGACGCTCCAAGCAAAACACATATCATGTGCTGAATGAAAATATAGCCTCAAGTAAAGTTACCGATAGACGAAGACGAAAGAGGGGATGCCTTCTGAGGCATCCCCAAGCTTAGATTTTGGTTGTCCTTGAATTTTACCTTGGGGTGCCTTGGGCATCCCCAAGCTTAGGCTCTTCCCACTCCTTATTCCAAAATCCATCAAATCTTTACCCAGAACTTGAAAACTTCACAAGAGAAAACTTCAACAGAAAATCTCATGAGCTCCATTAGTATAAGAAAATAAACCACCACTTTAAGGTACTTTAATGAACTCATTCTTTATTTATATTGGTGTTAAATCTACTGTATTCCAACTTCTCTATGGTTCATACCCTGTCGTGGTGATCTCGCGGGCGGGTTCGTGAGATGACAGATGCCACGAGGTGGCTTGTGGTGAGGGCAAGACTGCTCTGGAGGTCAAGGGACGGGATTGGGAAAATAGCACGCGATGATTTACCCAGGTCCAGGGCTCTCCGGAGAGATAATACTCCTACTCCTGCATGTCTGAATATATATGCGGTGTACATGTCTGGCGGTACAGAGTTGCTCCTAGAGCTGTATTGGACTGATAACAGTAGCAACTAGCTAGCTAGCTAGCTAGTGTGTGGCCGTGGCCTCTGGCCGAATGAGTGGGTGCCCATGCGTGAGCATGTATGCATGCGTGAGTGAGTGGATGGATGGATATGTGCCCATATATAGTGTGGAGCTAGCTTAGGAAGTAAGCCATGTAGGCATGGGTGTGTGCTTGGGATGTAAGCTACAGTGTGTAGCTTACATCCCAGGCCATGCTTGCTTGCATGCGAGGCTAAGTTTTGTCCCTAGGGCATTTTATAAATCAATGCTCGGGGGACAAAGTACACTATAGATGATGACGCGTGTGACGAGCGAACAGTGTATGCTTTATCAGCAATAGTGGTTGCGGTATGGCCGTCTTGTCAGTGTCGGGTTGATGCAGTGGTTGACTTCTCGTAGCAGGCCGGCTGGAGTAGTCGGACAGGGAGCCGGCCGGGCGGCCGGGATGGTGAGTTCAGCCAGGTTGAGGGACTGGGCCGGGTTGAGCAACCCGGCCAAGTGCGAGCCGGATTGAGGGGTGTTGCTGGCCCCGATGTTTTTGAAGCATTGTTCACTGTCTTGGGCCTACTTGGGGTCATCCCCCCAACAGTAGCCTTCGAGCCTCCGGGCAACTTGGAAAAGTTGCGCGGAGGGTTTTAGCGGGCGTCGATGTAGTAGATGGCGTCGAAGATGCCGGTTGCAGCCAGCGGCGGGCGGGAAATAGACACGGCGTGTTCCGAGTGGGGGCGCGCGAGCGCACCCACTAGGTGTAGCCTCCGAGCCTCCGGACAACTTGGAAAAGTTGGGCGGAGGGTCTTGTTGTTGATGATGAAGCCGACGGTGACGTCGAGGGCACCGGGCGCGGACACGGGTGTAGGATCAAAAGTATGTCTAGAGGGGGGGTGATTAGACTACTTGACCAAATAAAAGCTTATCCTTTTCCCAATTTTAATTCTTGACAGATTTTAACAAAGATAGACAAGTCAAGCAATCTTAACACAATTCAATCAAGCATGCAAAGAGTATATGAGCAGCGGAAAGTAAAGCATGCAACTTGCAAGAATGTAAAGGGAAGGGTTTGGAGAGTGCAACCGCAATAGGAGACACAGATGTTTTTGTCGTGGTTCCGATAGGTGGTGCTATCGTACATCCACGTTGATGGATACTTCAACTCACGAAGGGTAACGCGAGTCCACAGAGGGCTCCACCCAAGAAGGGTCCATGAAGAAGCAACCTTGTCTATCCCACCATGGTCGTCGCCCATGAAGGACTTGCCTCACTAGCGGTAGATCTTCACGAAGTAGGCGATCTCCTTGCCCGTACAAACTCCTTGGTTCAACTCCACAATCTTGTCGGAGGCTCCCAAGTGACACCTAGACAATCTAGGAGACACCACTCTCCAAGAAGTAACAAATGGTGTGTTGATGATGAACTCCTTGCTATTGTGCTTCAAATGATAGTCTCCCCAACACTCAACTCTCTCTCACAGGATTCATATGGTAGGATTGGAATATCTTGACCTCAACACAAGTTTAGGTGGTTCTCTCTCACAAAATGTAAGTTGGAAGTGTAGGTTTGTTCTGATGGCCGTCTCCACGAATGAAGAGGAGGTGGAGGGGGTATATATAGCCTCCACACAAATTCTAACCGTTACACACAACTTACCAATCTCGGTGGGACCGAATTGAGAAACTTAGTCAGACCGATTCAGTAAATCTAGTGACCGTTAGGATTTTCGATGGGACCGACATGCAACTCGGTAGGACCGATATGGTTAGGGTTAGGGCATAACATAATCTCGGTGAGACCGATTACACAAACTTGGTAAGACTGATTTTGGTAATAAGCTAACCAGAGAGTTGGTCACGTAAACTCGGTGGTACCGATTCGCTCATCTCGGTGGGACCAAAACGTTACGAAGGGGAAACAGAGAGTTTACATTGCAATCTCGGTGGGACCGATCGCACATCTCGGTGGGACCGAAATGTTACGAAGGGAAACAGAGAGATTACAATCCCATCTCGGTGAGACCAAGATCCCTATCGGTGAGACCGATTTGCCTAGGGTTTGTGGCAGTTGCTATGACATCTGAACTCGGTGGCGCCGGATAGAAAGAATCGGTGGGGCCGAGTTTGACTTTTGGTTTAGGTCATATGTGGATGTGAGAAAGTAGTTGAGGGCTTTTGAGCATATCACTAAGCACTCTGAGCAAGAACTTTCATTAAGCAACACCTCATCCCTCCTTGATAGTATTGGATTTTCCTATAGACTCAATGTGATCTTGGATCACTAAAATAGAAAATGTAGAGTCTTGAGCTTTGAGCTTGAGCCAATTCTTTTGTCCTTAGCATTTTGAGGGGTCCACTTTTCTCATCCATGCCATGCCAATCATTGAGCTTTCCTGAAATATTTATCTTGGAATAGTATTAGCTCAATGAGCTATATGTTGTTAGGAATTACCAAAACCACCTAGGGATAGTTGCACTTTCAACGGGGTCCGCCGGCTGATGGGCGTAGGGCCCTGCCGGACGCGGACGCGGAGTCTGCCGGCTGATGGGGGCACGGGGCCCTGCCTAGCACGGACGCGGAGTCTGCCGGCTGAGTGGGGGCGCGCGAGCGCACCCACTGGGTGTAGCCTCCGAGCCTCCGGGCAACTTGGAAAAGTTGCGCGGAGGGTCTTGTTGTTGATGAAGCGGACGGTGGCGTCGGAAACGCCAGTTGCAGCCGGCGTCAAGCGTGCAACCCGCGTGTAGCCTATGAGACTCCGGGCGAGGAGAGGGTTCCCCACAGTGATGTTCATGCAAAAGACAAGGTTAGTCCATGCAGATATATCAAATGTTTGCTTTCAGCGTTGTAAGTTTTATGCGGAGGGGTGCCGACTCGGTTTCGTACGAGCCCCCTTCGTCTTTTTCGTGTCCCCTCCGCTCTTTGGCTTTGCCTCTTGTTAGCTAGACAGCCGAGAGCCGGTTTGTAGCTGTTACAAAGAGTGGCCGCGGAGTGGAGCGTACGTACTCGGACTACAGGAGCAGATTCGACTGAGTAGATACTCATAAAGGAAATGACTGGTTTGCCCAAGCCGTCTTCTCTTGGACGTTTTTCGCGTGGGTTGACTTCCAGTTTTGCTCTCGCTTGCCGTACAGCCGCGCTGTGCTCTGTGGCTGAGAGTGGACCTTTGATACCGTATGCGTTACTAAGCCGTCTGCGGGAACGAACCTATCAGGTCGAGCAGCCAGCCTCCGGGCCGAGACTAGCTGGCGCCGGGGCGAACAATAGTGCAACTGTAAAGAAGCGGATGCGGTCCCCGAGTGTCGCTCGGGCTTATCTGGGTTTGCACGATGCAAAAATATGCGGGTGAAGAGCTCACGTTGCTTTGGCGCTGACAAGGCAGAGGTTGCCGATGATTTGCGGCGCGTCCCGCACACTAGGTGTAGTCTCCAAGCCTGCGGGTGACTTGGCACAGCCGACCGGGCGCTGAAACGGGCAGGCAGGACCTTCAGCGGAGCAGCGTCGCGGGCAGACGGAGGCGTCTGGCAGCCCCTCTTTTTTTCTTTTTTATAGCTGGCCCGAAGAATTTTCTCCAGCCGGCATCTCACTCGTTTCTTTTGAACGAGCACTCGGCCGCAATGCGAGCCGACCTGGGAGCGCGGAGATGCCATGGGGCAGGACCGGCCGGGTGGCGGGCGGGGCCAGTCGTCTGGGTAGCTGGTGGAGCCGGTCGTCCGGGTTGGCGGGGAAGGCAGGCGGCGGAGCCGGCCGTCCGGGTTGATGGGCGGAGCCGGCAAGCGGTCGGGTCACCGGGTTGACCCGGCCGGGTCGCTAGGTGGCGGGCGGAGCAGGGTCGCCAGGTGGCGGGGAGGAGCCACGGCCGGGTTGGTGGCTCTAGCGGATGGGGCCGGACCCGGTGCTGCAGGTAGGGGCAGCGAGAGGCGAGCCGACGAGCAACAAGCCGGTGGCGGGGTGGGAGGAGCCGGCCTGGAGGCGAAGGCGCGCGAGAGGAGAAGAGGTGAGGCGGCCGCGGGGGACCCAACAGGCGCGGAGGAGCGGAGCAGGCCGGGTTGCGGGGGAAGCTGGCGCGGGCGAAGCCGGCAAGCGCGGACAGCGACCGCACGGTTGGTGGAGCGGCGATGACGCGGAGGTGCGCGAGGGCGCACGTGTAGGTGGGCATGGCCGCGGACGAGGGCCGCAGGTGGCGACGCGCGCGGTTGTTGGAGTGCACACGGGCGGGGGCGCTCCCGGCGGAGCTGCGGTGGGTGACGGCCACGGCGGAGCAGCGCGCTGGAGCTGGCAGGGGCGCGGGGCGACCCGGCGGGCGCGGCCCGGCCATGGGCGGTTCCGGCGACCCGGTCGGCCACAGCAAAAGCAGCAGCGCGGGCCGGAGCCGGCGGGAGGCGGGGCCGAAGCCGAGGAAGCCGGCCAGCCCGTCGGAGCCATGGAGGGCGGGGAGGCCGCGGGGGCCGACGCCACTAGGGAACGCAGAAGCACGGGAGGCCGCCGGCGCGTGACCACGTGGCCGGAGCAGCGACGTGGCACCGCGGGCGCGCGACCGGGCCCGACGAGGAAAACACGGGGTCGCGGGGGGCCGGGGCACGCGTGGAGGGCCTACCACTCGGGTGAGGAGGTGGAGTAGAGGACGCGCGCGCGGAGGTGAGGGCGACCGCGCGGTTGGTGGAGCGGTGCCGGGGCGACGTGCGGCGACCCGCAGGGACGCGGGCGCGCAGATGCTAGGGGCGGAGCCAAGTGGACTGCAGTAGCGACTGGTGTGGGAGGCCAGGGGCTCCATGGCTGCAGTCATGGCGAAGGGGCAAGGCAGCGCGCGGGGGAGGAAGCGCTGCAGCAACAGAGAAGGCAGTAGGCGGTGGGGCGCGCTGGCTACAGGGAGAACAGAGCGGACCGGTAGGGGCTCGTTGGGTGCATGCGCGAGCGGAGGGAGGAGGCCCGGCGCGGTGGAGTTGGCATGCAAGGTGGCTGGAGCAACGAGCGTGCGCGGAGGAAACTCACGTTGGAGCTAGCTGGATGGCGGGGCTCGAGCTGGTGGCCAAGCGAGAGCCGATGGTGCGGGTGCAACATCCCACACGACCGTCCCGAGGGCATGTCGACGTCGAACCCCCGAGCCTCCGGGCGGACAGCGGCGCCGCTGCGGTGTTGATGATAAAAGTGGTGACACCGATGATGAGGATGCGCCGTCCCGCGTGGTCTCTCCGGGGCGGGTCGATGTTGAGCCCCCGAGTGCTATCGGAGAGATGCGCCATGCCGCGGTGATGATGACGAAGATGGTCCCGCCCAGACCGTCGTTCTGCGGCAGCTGTGGTATCATAGTACCCCCCACGGTGGGCGCAGACTGTCGTGGTGATCTCGCGGGTGGGTTCGTGAGACGACAGATGCCACGAGGTGGCTTGTGGTGAGAGCAAGACTGCTCTAGAGGTCTAGGGACGGGATTGGGCAAACATCACGCAGTGATTTACCCAGGTTCGGGGCTCTCCGGAGAGATAATACCCCTACTCCTGCATGTGTGAATATATATGCGGTGTACATGTCTGGCGGTACAGAGTTGCTCGTAGAGCTGCATTGGACTGATAACAGTAGCAACTAGCTAGCTAGCTAGTGTGTGGCATGGTGGCCGTGGCCTCTGGCCGAATGAGCGGGTGCCCATGCATGAGCGTGTATGCATGCGTGAGTGAGTGGATGGATAGATATGTGCTCATATATAGTGTGGAGCTAGCTTAGGAAGTAAGCCATATAGGCATGGGTGTGTTCTTGGGATGTAAGCTACAGTATGTAGCTTACATCCCAAGCCATGCTTGCTTACATGCGAGGCTAAGTTTTGTCCCTGGGGCATATTTTATAAATCAATGCCCGGGGATAAAGTACACTGTAGATGATGACACATGTGACGAGCGAACAGTGTATGCTTTATCAGCAACAGTGGTCGCGGTATGGCCGTTGAAAGAACATGCGATGCCCCCATGTTTCGTTTTGGTAATTGATGACAATCTCTATGGACTAATGGTTGCCTTGAGTTATATTTGAAGGTTTTGTCCATAGGCTTTTCTTGGAGTACATGTGTTGATTTCAAGGAGAGTTTGTGTCAACCAAGGTGCTATTCAAGGAATTACCTAAAGATTGGTCTTGTGAGAGGTTGATCAAGACTAAGAAAAATAGTGAATCAAGTTGATCAACACACAAAGCATAGAAGATGTACCGAGAGGAATCAAGTGATCCCATGGTATGGTAAGCACTGTCAATTACGCTTTGTGTACTAACCCGTGGTCTTTGTGAGAGTTCTTTGTGGGGTTAGGTTGCGGTGTGCAAGTTTGAGTGGAGCATCACGAAGAGATCAAATGCTTGAAGCTTGCCATCCATTTTGGTGTCAATGGACTTGTGAAGATGTGCCGAAGAGTGGCTCACCCATAGTGGAGTATGGGGGAGCAATCATCTAGTCTTCATCTACCCAACACAATCAAGAAAGGTGGTCCAACTTGAGGGAGTCAAGATCGTCATCATCTAGCTCAAGTGGACCATATGCAAGGGAAAGGTTTGCCCTTGGTAGGTTTTCTATTTTACCGGTCTCATGGTGGTAGTTGGGACACCAGGTTATAGGATCGATGATCATACTATCAAGGGGGGCTCTCGATGAGTAGCTTGATCGTATTGTTCGTAGAGATCTCAAACCATTGCTTCCTTGCATCATCCTTCTTGGTTCTTGTTCGATTCTCTTTGTGAGTTTTGGAGCTTATGGTCATCTTGATGACAAGCTCGAGTTCATTGAAATGGAGTTCACATGCTTCTTCTATGATGTTTTGGATGTTGGAGGTTCTGCTGGTTCTTCTCTGTTGGAGGTTTCTCTCCTCTTTTTGTCGCTGTTTTGATGCTACTCTTTGTCTTGTATCCAACAAGCTTGAGTTAGCTCAACTCAGAGCTCATTTGCAGAAGTTATGGCAGTTCTATTTTTATTGGATCAGCCTGTTGTCTTTACCTGCGTTTTGAAGGCATCCAAGTGCTAAAGCCTTTGTTGCGTGCGGTAGTACTGCTCAAGGGATAGGTAGTACCGCAGGGGCCAACGGTAGTACCGCTCCTGGTGAGCGGTAGTACCGCTGCCTCTAGCCCAGAGCGCTGGCGCGCGCAGAAGTAGGCGAGGAAGTAATTTTTTACTTCCGTGCCCTACGTGGTAGTACCGCTCCTGGTGAGCGGTAGTACCGCTGCCTCGTGTCCTAGCACTATTTCGTGCGGTAGTAGGCACGGATGTAATTTTTTACATCCGCCCCTACGCGGTAGTACCGCTCCCTGTGAGCGGTAGTACCGCGCCGACTTTTTCTCGTAGCTAGCTCCAGCGGTTGTAGGCGCGGCAGTTCCATGGTCGCGCGGTAGTACTGCAAGGGCAGGAGGTATTACCGCTCCTGCATTAGTACCGCCATGTTGCCCCTCTGCAGTGTTGTTTCATTGGGCTTCTGCCGCCCTAGCGGTAGTACCGCTCGTAGGAGCGGTAGTACCGCTCTGTGCGGGCTGTGAGCATAACGGTTGGATTTTCCCCCTCCTATAAAAGCGGGTCTTCTTCCCCAATGAACCTTATCCTTTGAGCTCATGTTATTCCCCCATTGTTGACCTTCTTTGAGCTTGCTATCTCTCAATCCCTCCATGGATTCTTGCTAGTTTTGGAGGGAAAAGAGAGAGGAGAACTAGATCCACATTTCCACCAATCACTTTCTCCTCTATGCGAGGGAATCCCTTGGATCTAGATCTTGGAGTTCTTGGTGTTCTCCTTCTTGTTCTTCCTCTCATTTTCCTCCCTAGCATTAGTTGCTTCGGTGTGATTTGGGAGAGAAGGACTTGGGCACTCTGTGTGCCCTTGCCATTGCATTTGGTGCATTGGTTTGAGTTCTCCACAATGATACGTGGAAGTTACAAGTTGAGAAGCTTATTACTCTTGGGTTCTTGGTACCCTTGAGCTTGTTCCTCTTGGGTGCTTGGGTGCCCTAGACGGTTGGTGGTGTTCGGAGCTCAATCATTGTGGTGTAAAGCTCTGGGCAAGCATCGGGGTCTCAATTAGGTTGTGGAGATAGCCCCGAGCAATTTGATGGGTACCGGTGACCGCCCCCAAGGGTTGCCAAAGTGTACAGGTTCGGTGACCGCCCCCAAGGGTTGCCATTTGTATGGATTCGGTGACCGCCCTCAAGGGTCCGTTAGTGGAATCACGGCATCTTGCATTGTGCGAGGGTGTGAGGAGATTACGGAGGCCCTAGTGGCTTCTTGGGGAGCATTGTGCCTCCACACCTCTCCAAACAGAGATTAGCATCCGCAAGGGTGTGAACTTCGGGATACATCGTCGTCTCCGCGTGCCTCGGTTATCTCTTACCCGAGCCCTTTACTTATGCACTTTACTTTGTGATAGCCATATTGTTTCTTGTCATATATCTTGTTATCTCTTAGTAGTTTGTCTTGCTTAGCATAAGTTGTTGGTGCACATAGGTGAGCCTAGTTATTGTAGGTTTTGTGCTTGACAAATTAACCGTTAGGTTTATTCCGCATTTGTTCAAGCCTAAATCGTAATTATTTTAAAAGTGCCTATCCCCCCCCCTCTAGGTGATATCCATGATCTTTCAGCCATCTTGTCGGTGTCGAATCGATGCAGTGGTTGACTTTGCGTAGCAGGCCGGCTGGAGCAGCCGAACAGGGAGCCGGCCAGGCGGCCGGGATGGTGAGATCGGCCGGGTTGAGGGACTTGGTCGGGTTGAGCAACCCGGCCAAGTGCGAGCCGGATTGAGTGGTGTTGTTGGCCCCGATGTTTTTAAAGTGTCGTTCGCCGTCTTGGGCCTACCCGGGGGTCATCCCCCGACATACCCCCCGATACTACTCATAGATTCATCCAAATAAGCAACAACACACGAAAAACAGAATCTGCCAACGACAGAACAATCTGTAGCAATCTGTAACTTTTGAATACTTCTGTAACTCCAAAAATTCTGAAATAAATTGGTGGGCGTGAGGAATTTTTCTATTAATCTTCTGCAAAAAGAATCAACCTAAAGCACTCTTCCGTAAAAAAATGACAGCTATTCTCGTGAGCGCAAAAGTTTCTGTTTTTTACAGCAAGATCGCGAAGACTTCACCCACGTCTTCCCAAAGATTCTACTTGGCACAAACACTAACTAAAACATAAAACCACATCTAAACAGAAGCTAGATGAATTATTTATTACTAAACAGGATCAAAAAGCAAATAACAAAAATAAAATTGGGTTGCCTCCCAATAAGCGCGATCATTTAACACCCCTAGCTAGGCATAAAAGCAAGAATAGATCTAGGTATTGCCATCTTCGGTATTGAATTCTTTCGTCATCAAATCCTCCAAAATTCGTCATAACAAATATACTCTTTCCTTTATTTCCCTTATAGAAGAAGAACTTAAATCATGGAAAGGGCTTTGGTTTGTAATTTTAACATTGATAAACCCATAGTCGGGATCATCACCATATATATCATCATATAAAATATGTAGTTCATTCCTAACGGGTTCTTTCATCATTTTATTCAACCAATCCCTATCAAACCCTACATGAATTCCTCTAGTAATCCAGTCAAACTCCTCAAAAGCTTCAAGGTACAAAGATTGAGATATTTCAGAATGGGGTACTCTCTTCTTAAGATTTTCACTATAAGATTGATAATCTCTAGCTTCCGAACTATGCATGGTTTCTTTATCGTACAAACTATCTATAATCGGAGGGTGTTCAACATCTTTTTTATAGAAAGCAAAAATATCCCTAGCTTCTTGTATTACAAAATCGAATTCGTGCATAAGGATAATAGTGGCAATCTTTTTAGCTATAGGGTGGTTGATATTGGGAAGTTCATAAAACATGTTTTGCAAAGCGGGATGGGTGTGCACTTTTTCAATTTCTCAACAAGCATAACAATGGCATAAACATAAAAATTGGTCTCAAGAAGAATAGACTTTTTATTCATAGGCATGGATCTTGTGCAATCAAATAATTCTTGGATAATACTTTTTCCAATAATATTACCATCCCCCATGTGAAATATTTTTGTTTTATAATTAGGTGGAGTTTCAGTTTCACGATTTGAAGAACAATACTCAAGAGCTTCTTCAACATTTTCAATGATAACCTCCCCAGGTTCAGACATGATGGCAACAAACCGCGCTAACAAGCGAGCACACAAGAAGCAAGCGAAAAGAGACGAATGGAAGAGGGGCGAAGAAAAGGCAAAGGTTTTCAAAAATCATTTTAGAAGTGGGGGAGAGGAAAAACGAGAGGCGAATGCCAAATAATGTAACGCAAGGGAGAAGAGTTTATGATGGGTACTTGGTATGGCTTGACTTGGCGTAGATCTCCCCGGCAACGGCGCCAGAAATCCTTCTTGCTACCTCTTGAGCTTGCGTTGGTTTTCCCTTGAAGAGGAAAGGGTGATACAGCAAAGTAGCGTAAGTATTTCCCTTAGTTTTTGAGAACCAAAGTATCGATCCAGTAGGAGACGACGCACAAGTCACTGAATACATGCACAAACAATCAAGAACTTGCAACCAACGCGATAAAGGGGTTGTCAATCCCTCCACGGTCACTCGCAAAAGTGAGATCTAATATAGATAATAAAGTAAATATTTTTGGTATTTTTGATATATAGATTGGAAAGTAAAGATTGCAAAATAGTAAAAAAGATTCAACAATATGTAAAAGAAATGCAATATAATGGAAAAGAGACCCGGGGTCCATAGGTTTCACTAGTGGCTTCTCTCGAGATAGCATGTATTACGGTGGGTGAACAAATTACTGCCGAGCAATTGATAGAAAAGTGCATAATTATGATGACATCTAAGGCAATGATCATGAACATAGGCATCACGTCCGTGTCAAGTAGATCGACTCCTGCCTATATCTACTACTATTACTCCACACATCGACCGCTATCCAGCCTGCATCTAGAGTATTAAGTTCATAAGAACGGAGTAACGCATTAAGCAAGATGACATGATGTAGAGGGATAAACTCAAGCAATAAGATATAAACCCCATCTTTTTATCCTCGATGACAACAATACAATATGTGCCTTGCTGCCCCTACTGTCACTGGGAAAGGACACCACACGATTGAACCCAAAGCTAAGCACTTCTCCCATGGCAAGAAAGATCAATCTAGTAGGCCAAACTAAACCGATAATTCGAAGAGAATTACAAAGATATCAAATCATGCATATAAGAATTCAGGGAAGAACCAAATAATATTCATAGATAATCTTGATCAAATCCATAATTCTTTGGATCTCGGCAAACACAGCGCAAAAGAATATTACATTGAGTAGATCTCCAATAACATCAAGGAGAACTTTGTGTTGAGAATCAAAGAGAGAGAAGAAGCCATCTAGCTAATAACTATGGACCCGAAGGTCTGTGGTAAACTACTCATGTAGAAGCCCTTCGTGATTGATTGCCCCTCTGGCAGATCGCCGGAAAAGGCCCCAAGATGGGATCTCACGGGTACAGAAGGCTGCGGCAGTGGAAAAGTGGTTTCGTGGCTCCCCTGATGTTTTTAGGGTATAATAGTATATATAGGCGAAAGAACTAGGTCGGTTGAGCTACGAGGGGGCCATGAGGGTGGGGGCACGCCTACCCCCTGGGCGCGCCCTCCTGCCTCGTGGATGCCTCATTGCGTCTCTGACTTCAACTCCAAGTCTTCCGGTTTGCTTTCGGTCCAAGAAAGATCATCGCGAAGGTTTCATTCCGTTTGGTATTCCTTTTCTGCAAAACTCTAAAATAGGCAAAAAAACAGAAACTCGCACTAGGCCCTCGGTTAATAGGATATTCCCAAAAATAATATAAAAGAGCATATTAAAGCCCATTAAACATCCAAAACAGATAATATAATAGCATGGAACAATAAAAAATTATTGATACGTTAGAGACGTATCAAGGTCTTAACCAACATTAATTTAGTCGTCACGCATGCCCAGCCAAGCTCTCTTGAAAGCCTAAACTCCCGTCAGGCATCCCTTTCTAGCTTAGCACTCATCTCTTGGTTTGGGATAGCCTTGCCTGACTCGTACTACTCAACCACTTGTGGCTTCTCCTTCATGTTTTATGGGGCACACTCATTTGTTAATGAAAATTTCCAATGCTCAAAAGTTAAAAGGAATGAAAGACATTGAGACATTGAATTATGAACTTATCAGGAGCATTTACAGATCCTAATTCATTTAAGTACAACAGTAGCAGCATCATGTAACTTGTCTTTTTGGGGTTTTCAACAAGTGCCCCTAAAGCTGCAGGTACAAATTGAACAAATTCCAGATTCCATACTCTATAATAATGCAGCAGGATGCGAGCAGCACCTAAACAACAAATTTGCATGGCACAGCATAAAGAAGCTTATTTTCATTGTGATCAATAGTTCAATTGGCTCCAGAAGCAAAATACTGGTAGAACCTAAACAAATGTGGCACACCCAAAATTATGTATATTCGAAACCTCGAACAATTGATTAAACAAGGACACGATGACTAAAGCATGATAGCACATCAATTAGGAATAAGAGTTGCTCTATATACCAATTTATCAATTAACATATGTGTGGACACCAAACAATGCATAACATTCCTTTACAAGATATACCGATTTATCTCAGAGACATTAAAGGGTAGTCATGTTGTGAATGCAGAAGGGGAATTAGATGTGCTGACCAAAGAAAACTTCACTAAATGTTATGTGTTGAGATTGTAAAGAATGTCAATACCATGTTTCACAGAATGCAGAAGGGAATTAGATAACAATGATATATACCTTCTTGTTTCCAGAAATTGTAGTGCGGAAACAGAAGAACAAAAAAAACCTCTTTCTTCCAGATCTTCTCGTATTCCAGTGACTACAGGTTGAACTTGAAGATGCCCAGCTCTGTGTCGGTGAAGAGGATATCCTGACCCTCAAAAGAACCAAGAATTTCTATCACTGCATTGAGGATCTCTTGGTGTGCATTGGGGTTGCGGTGCTCAACAACTGTAGGTGCCGTCCACTCCATGAGTCCTTCTGGGCCCAACAGCTATGAAGAAAGATGGATCGATCACCATCCCAGGCCAGCGAATCCCAAAGCACCATTCTCCATGCCTAAGAGTGTGAAGTCACTGATGATGCTAAGATCGTGTGTGGGGCATTTATGATAGTGAGAGAATGAGATGTAAAGTCATACATCAGAATGTCAATAGTGTCATCATTATCAAGGTCATCCTCCTCATATCTGATAACAAAGTATAACTTGTCATTGACTAGGACAGAGGGATTCTGCAAGACTCCTGTAGTTTCTTTAAGATGTAGAAGAGGTGATGGCTGGCTCCACTGACCGGTCTCCGTCGAGTATACATAAGCAAATGCTTGAGCTTGAAAACCTGCAAACCCAACATGCTCAACACCCACAAACACAACTTTGGAGTTCCCTTCATGGCAGGCAAGGTGCTTGCAGGCACTGTCAGCACATATCACGATAGCATGCCGGTTGTCGTACTCTCGGGGTGTGACGAGAATCCTGTTGCGGCCGGTGATCGGGTCTCAGATTAGGAACTTCACTGGGTCTCGGTCTATATAGAGATCAACAAGCAGAGCCGGGCCATGCCGGCACTACAGGGCACAATCCATCTCACTCATATCGTCTGGATAACATGGGTGGAGGAGGCTCATCGAAACGAAGGGGCCGACTGTATCCTCACCCTTCAGTTCATACAACTTAGGCCAGCGGTAGAGGAAACCAAGAAGTGGGGTGTTAGCATGGCGAGTGACGACCGGCTGCGGAAGCTACTGCCGAAGAGGACTGTGCTCCAGAACTTGCTCATGAGTGAAACACACGCAAGGGGCTCAGCTTCGTGCAGCCGGATGCGGAGGAAGATCGCCTCCATGATATCATCGGATAGGGTCGGTGTCGGCCACGGCTTGGTGGGTGGAAGGGCCATCTCTCTCGTCAACAACACAGAATGGATAAGGAATTGGGTAGAAGTGGCGGCAGAGTAAGGAGAGTGCGGCGGAGTGAGGAGGAGAGAGGAGGTGGGTAGGTTTAGGTCTGAAATAGTGTCGATGTAATTCTGGGCCGATTTGGGCTCTAGGCATATTTTGGCTACTTATTTTCGCCCGATTCGTGTCCAGTTATGACCAGCCCATTTATTTGATCGTCCACGGACACCTCCCTCGCTCGCTCGATCGTTCATTCACACTATGCTGGTTGACTATTCGGACCGCTTAGACCTATTTATCCCCCCCCCCCATACTTAGGGTTTCTCGTGCCGCCGCCGTGGTCCTATGGGGAATTTAGGTCCCCTCGTCATCGGCTGCCATCTTGGATCAAGGATTTTTTTTTTACTTTTTTAGAAAAGTCAACGGTCAATTCTTTGTGGTCAATGATCACTGTTGGACCGGTCAATGGTCGTAGGCCCACCAGTTGAGCATTTTTTAAGAAAAACTCAGCTGGGTTGGCTTATACTTTCCTATGTGTGAGTGCCAGTTACCCTAATTGGCGCCAAAGGAGCCAGTAAGGAGCTCTCCATGTGGCCCTGGAAACCACCACCCGTGTGATTATGGGTGTATGGCGTTCAATGGCCATAACCCTTTTCCTTCCCAATATACATGATGAAAACTTTGTGATAGTTACTTCGTTGAGAGAGGGAGAAAGATGGTCTTAAGAAGTAAGTGATGATGATTTAGTCAATATTCTCGTGAATTTTGAACGTATAAACTTGAGTAAATTCGTATTTATATGACACATCTGAATTAAACTTTAATTAGCAAAATGTAGTCATGGTCCTAAAATTATGTGACTCCCTTAATTTGTACTCCAACACTTAAAATCTACATAAACTACTAAATTATGCCATGCTTTAGAAAAAATGTGTGTCAAATATAGTGCTCGCATCTGTCAAATTTGTTGTTTTCCACTAACGATAGCTACAAGATTTAGCAAATACAGGAACATGGTGAGCGTCCCTGTGGTGACTTCATCTTGCCAAATTGAGGATTTTAATTTTCGCAACCAACCCTTTAACAAACTCTCCCGATATCACGGAGAGAAGTTTTTTCCACTAAACCATGCTTCAATCATGTCCATCTCTTGTTTTGGACTACCATGATGGTGAGAGGCTATCAGCCAAAGGAGGAGGGAGGGAGAAGGACCCTAAAGAACTCATGATGGGGCTTTTCGCCATGGAAACAAAGGCCTTTCAGCCTCGCTAGCAAAAGAAATGGGTGACCACAACTAGCAAAAGTGCAGCATGTTTATAGGAGGAAGAGGTGTAGGTATTGCGTGGCAGCATAGGAAGCACGTGAACTATATATGTAATGAACCGTAGTTATATTAGAGCGGAGTAATTTTTCTCTTAATTTCCATTCATGCATATAGATTTAGGGTTTAGTTGAAACTTGCATTTGAAATCACTAAGTCAATTTGCATTTAAACATAAAATTTGACATGACCTTTGCTCTTACTTAGAGTTTTGGGATAAACTTGCAATTACGAGGTAATGAAAAGGACTTTAGCGCTAAATGTACAATTCCACAATGAATTGGAAATGCATTTCTAATAAAACACAATCGAATAATAGAAATTCAAACTTTATTAATAATTGGAATAAATAATACAAAATATTATTACAAAAGAATAAAGAAAACTTAAATAGAAATTACAATTACATTCTTGAGTACAAAAGCTTGAAGAGAAATAAAACCTATACTAACTATACATTTTCAAAAATAATCCTATCTAAGTCTTCAAGATCCATGTGATCTTATTCATTTCCAAAACCTGCTTAAGAAACATCAAAGACAAAAAAAATTGTTATGACTAAAATTTAGAATGGAAATGCATATCCATGTTTGGAGCTAGCACTTAGATATTTGAAAAACTTAGTCAAATTCCATTTAGAGTGAGGTTGACCACATAATTTGAAATAGCCAAATGGAGGAGCCAACCAATAGATCAAGTCAGAGAGAAACTGCAGACCAAGTGAAAGTGCAATCATGCGCTTAATCATATTTTGATATTGATGACAATATACACATACGGGACTAATATTGTTTGTCAAGTATATCTCAGGATTAGTCTCCACAGGACCGTGTGTGGATCATGACTATGGACATATAAATATTGCTCAAGAACGAAGAAACAAAACAACTAACTTAGGCTTTTTTTGTTTGATCTTGAGTATAGGGATCCCACTAAGAGGGGGACAATGGGTCTCGTGAAGGAGTTGCTCACATATCCATGGTTTTCCTCTACATTCACTCACATCATTTGGTCGTTCAGTGTCTCTGTTTTCTCGGACGTGTGGTCTTTGTCGGACGTCCGGTTGCACATCGCCCTTGGGGCGACTGGTATTCACCGAAAATCTGATACACCATGTATAGAGCCAAAACATCGAAATTTTGGTCCTCGCAGAAATCCAATCGATTCCTAACAAAGCCAAAATGTCGGATATCTGATCCCAATCGGACGACTGGTGCTTCAGACGTTAGGCGTGTGACGAAAATCCGGTACTCTCTTCGCAGAGCCAAAGCATCGGATTTTTGATCTCTACTAGAAATCCGGTGGTATCTCAACAGAAACAATCCATCGGATGTCTGGTACTTATCGGACGTCCAATATCTCTTGGGGCACCGGATGACTGGCATGTTCCTGATATCCGATGATATCATCACACCACCAATACACTACCACATTTCCATTCACCTTCGCATTATCAGACGACCGGTGAAGTGTCGGTCGTCCATTGTCTTAGTAGACACTAGACATCCGGTGTCTTGGCAGACACTGGACATCCGGTAAGTGTTGGACGTCCGACACCTCCGCACCTTAAGTGGCTCCAATGGCCACTTATTGGGAAGTAGTATAAATAGCTCTCTCCCACCCCATGAGAGGGTTGACCGTTACTTCGAGCTAACCCAAGAACACATCTCTCTCTCTCT
>NC_041389.1:671133229-671156174 GCF_002162155.2 Triticum dicoccoides | reverse complement strand
CTCTCTCTCTCTCTCCGAACCTCATACACCAAAATCTAGACCCCGAAAGGATTTGAGAGAGTTCTCAAGAAGTTCTTTGATACATCCCAAATGTATCTACTTTCCCAAATACTTTTGCTCTTGTTTTGGACTCTAATTTGCATGATTTGAATGGAACTAACCCATTTGAAAAAAGTTCAAAATTTTTAAAAAGTTCACCCGTGTTGAAAAAGGTTAAATGTTTTGAAAAAAAGTTCATGAAATTTGAGAAAAAGTTCTAGAATTCTAAAAAACTTCAAAATTCAAAATGGTTCACGAATTTGAAAGAGTTCACGAGCTGGAAAAAAGTTCATGCATTTGAAGAAAAAGGAAAAGGAAAAGAAAATGGAAAAGGAAAAAGAAGAAAAATCAAACAGAAACCAGACCGTAAAAACTAGAAACAAAAAAAATACCGGAATCTTCTGGAACCTTCCCAAAACCGGTTGGGAGCTTCACACAAATGTGCGTCCGTATACGAGCATGCCATCAAACCGAACAGGGGTGTGGGCCAGTTCGAAGTTCTGCCTGTAACTGGCGCTACATGTCAACATGTGTAGAATAGGATTTAGGCGAAATCACTAGTTGAGGAGTACTCGTTTCGAAGATCACTCCAACCTTCCCAGGTTGCGACAAGTGGCGCGCTGCATATGTGCCACTTGTCGCAACCTGGGAGTTTTCCCTTTTTCGTAGATCCATTTATTCAAACCGTTTTATCTCTTAAATCGTGCGTCCAAATCTCGAACCGCTTTCACCGTTGGATTTCTTGCGTCGAGATCTTCAAAACTAGATGCCATGTCGATAGGTTTTGAAAAACATTTTTTTCACGAAAAATACCAAACGAAAAAACCAAACCAGGAGCATGGGTTTTTTTCCTTTCCGAAAGAGGCGCGCCCTTGCCTCTCAAGAAATCACAACCGTGCCTCTCGCGGGAGCAAAACCGTGACTCTCGCGGAAGATAAAAAAGAAGAGAAAACGTGTTTTTTTTCATTTCTGAGGAGGCACGGTCATGACTCTCACGAAAGCACAACTATGCCTCTCCTGGAAGCAAAACCGTGACTCATGAAAGAAAAAAATAGAAAACGGTTTTTTTTCGTTTCCGAGAGGCACAGTCGTTACTCTCGCTAAAGCACAACCGTGCCTCTCGTGGAAGCAAAATCGTGACTCTCGCGAAAGAAAAAAATAGAAAACGTGTTTTTTCCGGTTCCGAGAGGCACGACTGTGACTCTCGCGAAACCACAACCGTGCCTCTCACGGAAGCAAAACCATGACTCTCACGAAAGCAAAACTGTGCCTCTTGTGGAAGCAAAACTGTGACTCTCGCGAAAGAAAAAAATAGAAAACGCGTTTTTTTTTGCGCAAAAAAAATCAAAATTCGAAATTTTTTTGATCAAAAAGCTAAGGAAGACCGATGGAAAACCAAAACATCGAAAAAAACCGTTAAGAAAGCCGAAAACACATGCGGAAAAATAAAAAAACAAATCCGGAGGGAGCGTCCAGAGCGCGACACGTGGCGAATGACTGAGAGCGTGCCAAGTGGCGTTGATCGTTGCAAGGCTCCCGAAGGAGCACTCATTAATTAGTTGATCTCGGATTTAGGTAGGTTTAGGTCTAAAATGTTGGATGGATTCTTGGCAGATTTGGGCTCTAGGCCCCCGTTGTTCTAGGCGAGCCCATACTTTGAAGGGGAGGACTGTGGCAAGAGGGTCACTTGTGGCCAAACTCCTATTTGGCTCCTTAAACATCATTTAGAGTGTATTTTGCTAACTAGCGCACACCCCCACACAACGCTGGTATCTAAATGGGTCGGGCCATGTAGGGTTTTTTTCAACTGTTTGCTCATTTTCTTTGGTTTATTTTCCTTTTCTATTGTTCTTATTTATTTTTTTATTTGTAGTTTTCCTTTTTCTTTCTTGTTTTATTTTTCATTTTTATCAAATTCATGAATCTTTCCCAAATCCGCAAACTTTTTTTCAAATTTGAAAAGTTTTTCTAATTTTTGTGAACCTTTCATTTCAAATTCATGAACTTTTTCCAAATATTTTGAACTCTTTTCAAATTATGACTTTTTAAAAAGATCTGCAACCATTTTTCCAACTTCATGAACTTTTTTATTTTCGTAAACTTTTCCAAATTATGAGCTTTTCCACGCCTTGCAATTTTTCAAATTCGTGAACTTTTCTCAATTGATGAACTTTTTTCCAAATTTTATAAACTTTTTCCAAATTTGTTGAACATTTTTAAAGTTGTTGTACTTTTAAAAAATTGTTATCTTTTTTCCTTTTTCAGAAAAGTCAACGGTCTACTCTTTGTGGTCAACGGTCACTACTGGACCGGTCAATGGCCGCAGGCCCACGAGTTGAGCAATTTTTAAGAAAAACGCAGCTGGGACAACTTATACTATCCCCGTGTGTGAGCGCCATTTACCTTAATTGGCGCCAACAAGGGGCTCTCCAAGTGGCCCTCGAAACTGCCATCCGTGTGATTATGGCGTATGGCGTTCAATGGCCATAACCCTTTTCCTTCCCAATATACATGATGAAAACTTTGTGATAGTTACTTCGTTAAGAGAGGGAGAAAGATGGTCTTAAAATGAAAGTGGTGATGATTTAGCAATATTCTCATGATTTTTGAACGTATAAACTTGAGTAAATTGTTATTTATATGACTACAAAGGTTAGATATCTCTACCAAGAATCCAAGATATTTAAATATACAAGCAGGGATATATAAACAATATATCATGTGAGTATGAAAAATAATTCATGTGTGATTTTGTGTTTTCTAAAAAAATTCACACAACTATGGGTATTGATTGTAAATATCTTGTATAGGCATATTGTATCAAAATATAAAAGTATTATAAAATTTGACTACAAACAATGTTGAAATATAGCAAGGTCAATGTTCTCCTTTAGTGATACATATTACAAATATTTCACAAAAGAGAACTTATAAATATTTAATAATGTCACCATCTATTGAACTATGAAAAGGAGGTTACCGAAAATATATATTAACTAGAATTGTGGTTTGACTAAATAAACGAGTATGGATAAGTATAAAAGTATGGTATAAGGGCCTGAGCGCTTACCCTGCTGCTCAATGCTGCTCAACGCTAACACTAAGAGACGTGGCTCGTGTTTGTGGTGCTAATGTGCTAGAAGGGTGGAGTAGGCTCATGGAAACGAAGGGGTCGACTGTATCCTCACCCTTCGGTTCATACAACTCAGGCCAGCGGTAGAGGAAACCAAGAAGTGGGGTGTTACCATGGCGAGTGATGTACCGGCTGCGGAAGCTACTGCTGGAGAGGACTGTGCTCCAGAACTTGCTCGTGAGCAAAACACGCACAAGGGACTCGGCTTTGTGGGCCAGATGCAGAGGAAGATCGCCTCCATGATATCATCGGATAGGGTCGGTATGGGCCGCGGCTTGGTGGGCAGAAGGGCCATCTCTCTCGTCAACAACACGTAGTGGATCAAGAATTGGATGGAAGTAGCGGCGGAGTGAGGAGAGGGCGGCGGAGTGAGGAGGGGAGAGAAGGTGGGTAGGTTTAGGTCTGAAATAGTGTGGATGTAGTTCTGGGCAGATTTGGGCTACTTCTTTTCGCTCGATCCGTGTCCAGTTGGGACCAGCCCATTCGCTCGATCGCTCCACGAACACCTCCCTCGCTCGCTCGCTCGATCGATCGTTCATTCACACTATGTTGGTTGACTATTTGGATCGCTTAGACGATTTATACCCCTCATACTTAGGGTTTCTCGTACCGCCGCCGCGGTCCTATGAGGAATTTAGGTCCCCTCGTCTTCGGCTGCCATCTTGAATCAACGATTTATTCTACCTTTTTCGGAAAAGTCAACGGCCAACTCTTTGTGGTCAACGATCACTGTTGGACCGGTCAATGGTCGTAGGCCCACCAGTTGAGCAATTTTTAAGAAAAACTCAGCTGGGTCGACTTATACTCTCCCGTGCGTGAGCGCCAGTTACCCTAATTGGCGCCAAAGGCGCCAATAAGGAGCTCTCTAAGTGGCCCTGGAAACTATCACCCGTGTGATTATGGGTGTATGGCGTTCAATGGCCATAACCCTTTTCCTTCCCAATATACATGATGAAAACTTTGTGATAGTTACTTCATTGAGAGAGGGAGAAAGATGGTCTTAAAAAGTAAGTGATGATGATTTAGTCAATATCTCATGAATTTTGAACGTATAAACTTGAGTAAATTTGTATTTTTATGACACATCTAAATTAAATTTTAATGAGCGAAATGCAGTCATGGTCCTAAAATGCGTGACGCCCTTAATTTGTACTCCAACACTTAAAATCTACATAAACTCCTAAATTATGCCTTGCTTTAGAAAAAATATGTGTCAAATATAGTGCTCGGATGTGTCAAATTTGTTGTTTTCCACTAACGATAGCTACAAGATTTAGCAAATAGAGGAACAGAGTGAGCGTCCCTCTGGTGACTTCATCTTGCCAAATTGAGGATTTTAATTTTAGCGACCATCCCTTTAACAAACTCTCCCGATATCACGGAGAGAAGTTTTTTCCACTAAACCATGCTTTGATCATGTTCATCTCTTGTTTTGGACTCCCATGATGGTGAGAGGCTATCAGCCAAAGGAGAAGGGAGGGAGAAGGACCCTAAAGAACTCATGATGGGGCTTTTCGCCGAGGAAACAAAGGCCTTTCAGCCTTGCTAGCAAAATTAATGGGTCACCACAACTAGAAAAAGTGCAACATGTTTATAGGAGGAAGAGGTGTAGGTATTGAGTGGCAGCATAGGAAGCACGGGGACTATATATGTAATGAACCGTAGTTATATTAGAGCGGGGTAATTTTTTGCTTTAATTTGCATTCATGCATATAGATTTAGGGTTTAGTTGAAACTTGCATTTGAAATCACTAAGTCAATTTGCATTCAAACATAAAATTTGACATGACCTTTGCTCTTACTTAGAGTTTTGGGATCAACTTGCAATTAAGAAGTAATGAAAAGGACTTCAACGCTAAATGTACAATACCACAATGAATTGGAAATGCATTTCTAAATAAAACACAATCTAATAATAGAAATTCAAACTTTATTAATAATTGGAATAAATAATACAAAGTATTATTACAAAAGAATAAAGAAAACTTAAATAGAAATTACAATTACATTCTTGAGTACAAAAGCTTGAAGTGAAATTAAACCTATACTAACTATCCATTTTCAAAAATAATCCTATCTAAGTCTTCAAGATCCATGTGATCTTATTCATTTCCAAAACCTACTTAAGAAACATCAAAGACAAAAGAAAGTTGGTATGACTAAAATTTAGCATTTCCATTATGGAAATGCATATCCATGTTTGGAGCTAGCACTTGGATATTTGAAAAACTTAGTCGAATTCCATTTAGAGTGAGGTTGACCACATAATTTGAAATAGCCAAATGGAGGAGCCAACCAATAGATCAAGTCAGAGAGAAACTGTAGAACAAGTAAAAGTGCAATCATGCCCTTAATCGTATTTTGATATTGATGACAATATACGCATAGGGGACTAATATTGTTTGTCAACTATATTTCAGGACTAGTCCCCACAGGACCGTGTGTGGATCATGACCATGGACATGTAAATATTTCTCAAGAACGAAGAAACAAGACAACTAACTTCGTCTTTTTTGTTTGATCTTGAGTATAGTGATCCCGCACTATTAAGATGGGGACAATGGGTCTCGTCAAAGACTTGCTCACATATCCATGGTTTTCCTCTACATTCACTCACATCATTTGGTTCGTTCAGTGTCTCTGTTTTCTCGGACGTCCGGTCTTCGTCGGACGTCCGGTTGCACATCACCCTCGGGACGACCGGTATTAACCGAAAATCCGATACACCACGTATAGAGCGAAAACATCGAATTTTTTGTCCTGGCGGAAATCCAATCAATTCCTAACAAAGCCAAAATGTCGGCTATCTGATCCCAATCGTACGACTCGTGCTTCAGACGTCAGGCGTGTGACGAAAATCCGGTACTCTCTTCGCAGAGCCAAAGCATCGGATTTTTTGATCTCTACCAGAAATCCGGTGGTATCTCAACAGAAACAATCTATCGTATGTCCGGTACTTACCGGGCGTCCAGTGTCTCTTGGGGCATCGGATGACCGGCATGTTCCTGATATCCGATGATATCATCACACCACCAATACACTACCACATTTCCATTCACCTTCGCACTTTCAGACGACCGGTGAAGTGTCGGTCGTCCGTTGTCTTGGCAGACACTAGACATCTAGTGTCTTGGCAGACACCGGACATCCGGTAAGTGTCGGACGTCTGAGACCTGCGCACCTTAAGTGTCTCCAATGGTCACTTATTGGGAAGTAGTATAAATAACTCTCTCCCACCCCAGGAGAGGGTTGACCTTGTTGGAAATATGCCCTAGAGGCAATAATAAATTAGTTATTATTATATTTCCTTGTTCATGATAATCGTTTATTATCCATGCTATAATTGTATTGATAGGAAACTCAGATACATGTGCGGATACATAGACAACACCATGTCCCTAGTAAGCCTCTGATTGACTAGCTCGTTGATCAATAGATGGTTACGGTTTCCTGACCATGGACATTGGATGTCATTGATAACGGGATCACATCATTAGGAGAATGATGTGATGGACAAGACCCAATCCTAAGCCTAGCACAAAGATCGTGTAGTTCATATGCTAAAGCTTTTCTAATGTCAAGTATCTTTTCCTTAGACCATGAGATTGTGCAACTCCCAGATACCGTAGGAATGCTTTGGGTGTACCAAACGTCACAACGTAACTGGGTGGCTATAAAGGTGCACTACAGGTATCTCCGAAAGTGTATGTTGGGTTGGCACGAATCGAGACTGGGATTTGTCACTCCGTGTAAACGGAGAGGTATCTCTAGGCCCACTCGGTAGGACATCATCATAATGTGCACAATGTGACCAAGGGGTTGATCACGGGATGATGTGTTACGGAACG
Source organism: Triticum dicoccoides (assembly GCF_002162155.2). Classification (NCBI taxonomy): domain Eukaryota; kingdom Viridiplantae; phylum Streptophyta; class Magnoliopsida; order Poales; family Poaceae; genus Triticum; species Triticum dicoccoides. The sequence goes on along the minus strand of NC_041389.1, from coordinate 671,149,154 downwards.
AGTAAAGAGACTTGCCGGTAACGAGATTGAACAAGGTATCGGTATACTAACGATCGAATCTCGGGCAAGTACAATACCGTTGGACAAAGGGAATTGTATACGGGATCGATTGAGTCCTTGACATCGTGGTTCATCCGATGAGATCATCGTGGAACATGTGGGAGCCAACATGGGTATGCAGATCCCGTTGTTGGTTATTGACCGGAGAACGTCTCGGTCATGTCTACATGTCTCCCGAACCCGTAGGGTCTACACACTTAAGGTTCGATGACGCTCGGGTTATAAAGGAAGTTTGTATGTGGTTACCGAATGTTGTTCGGAGTCCAGGATGAGATCCCGGACATCACCAGGAGTTCCGGAATGGTACGGAGGTAAAGATTTATATATGGGAAGTCCTATTTTGGTCACCGGAAAAGTTTCGGGTTTTATCGGTAACGTACCGGGACCACCGGGAGGGTCCCGGGGGTCCATCAAGTGGGGCCACCGGCCCCGGAGGGCTGCATGGGCCAAGTGTGGGAGGGGACCAGCCCCAGGTGGGCTGGTGCGCCCCCCACAAGGGCCCAAGGCGCCTAGGGTTTGGGGAGGGGGTGCTTCCACCTAACTTGGGGGGCAAGTTTCCCCCCTCTCCCCCTTTGGCCGCCACCCTTAGATGGGATTGGGGCTGCCGCACCCCTTGGGGTGGAAACCCTAGAGGGGGCGCACCCCCCTCCCTCTCCCCTATATATACTTGAGGGTTTTGGGGCTGCCAACACATGAGTTTTGACCTCTCCCTGGCGCAGCCCTACCGCTCTCCCTTCTCCTCTCCCGCGGTGCTTGGCGAAGCCCTGCTGGATTGCCACGCTCCTCCATCATCACCACGCCGTTGTGCTGCTGCTGGATGGAGTCTTCCTCAACCTCTCCCTCTCTGCTTGCTGGATCAAGGCGTGGGGGACGTCACCGGGCTGTACATGTGTTGAACGCGGAGGTGTCGTCCGTTCGGCACTAGGATCTCCGGTGATTTGGATCACGACAAGTATGAATCCTTCAACCCCGTTCTCTTGAACGCTTCCGCTTAGCGATCTACAAGGGTATGTAGATGCACTCTCCTTCCCCTCGTTGCTGGTTTCTCCATATATAGATCTTGGTGACACGTAGGAAAATTTTGAATTTCTGCTACGTTCCCCAACAGTGGCATCTTGAGCTAGGTCTATTGCGTAGATTCTTTGCATGAGTAGAACACAAAGTAGTTGTGGGCGTTGATTTTGTTCAATATGCTTACCGTTACTAGTCCAATCTTGTTTCGACGGTATTGTGGGATGAAGCGGCCCGAACTGACCTTACATGTACACTTACGTGAGACAGGTTCCACCGAATGACATGCACTTGGTGCATAAGGTGGCTAGCGGGTGTCAGTCTCTCCCACTTTAGTCAGAACAGATTCGATGAAAAGGGTCCTTATGAAGGGTAAATAGCAATTGACATATCACATTGTGGTTTTGCGTAGGTAAGAAACGTTCTTGCTAGAAACCCATAGCAGCCACGTAAAACATGCAAACAACAATTAGAGGACGTCTAACTTGTTTTTGCAGGGTATGCTATGTGATGTGATATGGCCAAGAAGAATGTGATGAATGATATGTGATGTATGAGATTGATCATGTTCTTGTAATAGGAATCACGACTTGCATGTCGATGAATATGACAACCGGCAGGAGCCATAGGAGTTGTCTTAATTTATTGTATGACCTGCGTGTCATTAAACAACGCCATGTAATTACTTTACTTTATTACTAACCGGTAGCCATAGTAGTAGAAGTAATAGTTGGCGAGACAACTTCATGAAGACACGATGATGGAGATCATGATGATGGAGATCATGGTGTCATGCCGGTGACGATGATGATCATGGAGCCCCGAAGATGGAGATCAAAAGGAGCAAAATGATATTGGCCATATCATGTCACTTTTTGATTGCATGTGATGTTTATCATGTTTATACATCTTATTTGCTTAGAACGACGGTAGTAAATAAGATGATCCCTCATTAAAATTTCAAGAAAGTGTTCCCCCTAACTGTGCACCGTTGCGAAAGTTCGTCGTTTCTAAGCACCACATGATGATCGAGTGTGATGGATTCTTACGTTCACATACAATGGGTGTAAGACAGATTTACACACGCGAAACACTTAGGTTGACTTGACGAGCCTAGAATGTACAGACATGGTCTCGGAACACAAGAGACCGAAAGGTCGAGCATGAGTCGTATAGTAGATACGATCAACATGAAGATGTTCACCGATGATGACTAGTCCGTCTCACGTGATGATCAGACACGGCCTAGTTGACTCGGATCATGTAATCACTTAGATGACTAGAGGGATGTCTATCTGAGTGGGAGTTCATAAGATGAACTTAATTATCCTGAACATAGTCAAAAGACCTTTGCAAATTATGTCGTAAGCTCGCGCTTTAGTTCCACTATTTAGATATGTTCCTAGAGAAAATATAGTTGAAAGTTCACAGTAGCGATTATGCGGACAGTAGAAAGCTTATGTCCTTAATGCACTGCTCAGGGTGCTGAACCCCAAATGTCGTTTGTGGATGTTGCGAACATCGGACATACACGTTTTGATAACTACGTGATAGTTCAGTTAAACGGTTTAGAATTGAGGCACCAAAGACGTTTTTTCGAAACGTCGCGGAACATATGAGATGTTTCGAGGGCTGAAATTGGGATTTCAGGCTCGTGCCCACGTCAAGAGGTATGAGACCTCCGACGATTTTCTTAGCCTGCAAACTAAGGGAGAAAAGCTTAATCGTTGAGCTTGTGATCAGATTATCTGAGTGCAACAATCACTTGAATCGAGTGGGAGTTGATCTTCCAGATGAGATAGTGATGTTTCTCCAAAGTCATTACCACCAAGCTGCTGGAGCTTCGTGATGAACTATAACATATCAGGGATAGATATGATGATCCTTGAGGTATTCACGATGTTTGACACCGCGAAAGTAGAAATCAAGAAGGAGCATCAATTGTTGATGGTTGGTGAAACCACTAGTTTCAAGAAGGGCAAGGGCAAGAAGGGATACTTCATGAAACGGCAAATCAGCTGTTGCTCCAGTGAAGAAACCCAAGGTTGAACCCAAACCCGAGACTAAGTGCTTCTGTGATAAGGGGAATAGTCACTAGAGCGGAATTACCCTAAATACTTGGTAGATGAGAAGGCTGGCAAGGTCGATAGAAGTATATTGGATATACATTATGTTAATGTGTACTTTACTAGTACTCCTAGTAGCACCAGGGTATTAGATACCGGTACGGTTGCTAAGTGTTAGTAACTCGAAATAAAAGAGCTACGGAATGAACGGAGACTAGCTAAAGGTGAGCTGACGATATGTGTTGGAAGTGTTTCCAAGTTTGATGTGATCAAACATCGCACGCTCCCTCTACCATCAAGATTAGTATTAAACCTGAATAATTGTCATTTGGTGTTTGCGTTGAGCATAGACATGATTGGATTATGTCTATCGCAATACGGTTATTCATTTAAGGAGAATAATGGTTACTCTATTTATTTGAATAATACCTTCAATGGTCTTGCACCTAAAGGAATGGTTTATTGAATCTCGATCGTAGTGATACACACTTTCATGCCAAAAGATATAAGATAGTAATGATAGTGCCACTTACTTGTGGCACTGCCATGTAAGTCATATTGGTATAAAACGCATGAAGAAGCTCCATGTTGATGGATCTTTGGACTCACTCATTTTTGAAAAGTTTGAGACATGCGAACCATGTCTATTGGTGCATACGCATGAAGAAACTCCATGCAGATGGATCGTTTAGACTCACTTGATTTTGAATCACTTGAGATATGCAAATCATACCACATGGACAAGATGACTGAAAAGCCTCGGTTTCAGTAAGATGGAACTAGATAGAAACTTGTTGGAAGTAACACGTTTTGATGTGTGCAGTCCAATGAGTGCTGAGGCATGCAGTGAATATCGTTATGTTCTTACTTCACAGATGATTCGAGTAGATGTTGAGTATATTTACTTGATGAAACACAAGTCTGAATTATTGAATGGTTCAAGTAATTTCATAGTGAAGTTTAAGATCTTCGTGACAAGAGGATAGAATGTCTATGATATGATCATAGAGATGAATATCTGAGTTACGAGCTTTGGCACATAATTAAGACATTGTGGAAATTGTTTCACAATTAATACCGCCTGGAACACCATAGTGTGATGGTGTGTCCGAACATCATATTTACACCCTATTGGATATAGTGCGTACCATGATGTATCTTATCGAATTACCACTATCGTTCATGGGTTAGGCATTGGAGACAACTGCACTCACTTTAATAGGGCACCACGTAATTCTGTTGAGACGACACCGTTTGAACTATGGTTTGGAGACACCTAAGTTGTCGTTTCTTAAAAGTTTGAGGCTGCGACGCTTATGTGAAAAAGTTTCAGGTTGATAAGCTCGAACCCAAAGTGGATAAAATGCATCTTCATAGGACACCCAAAACAGTTGGGTATACCTCCTAATTCAGATCCGAAAGCAATAAGGATTGTTTCTTGAATCGGGTCCTTTCTTAAGGAAAAGTTTGTCTCGAAAAATTGAGTGGGAGGATGGTGGAGACTTGATGAGGTTATTGAACCGTCACTTCAACTAGTGTGTAGCAGGGCATAGGAAGTTGTTCCTGTGGCACCTACACCAATTGAAGTAGAAGCTTATGATAGTGATCATGAAGTTTTGGATCAAGTCACTACCGTACCTCGTAGGGTGACAAGGATGCGTACCACTTCAGAGTGGCACAGTAATCCTGTCTTGAAGGTCATGTTGCTAGACAACAATGAACCTATGAGCTATGGAGAAGCGATGGTGGGCCCAAATTCCGACAAATGGTTAGAAGCCATGAAATCCGAGATAGGATCCATGTATCATAACAAAGCATGGACTTTGGTGGACTTGCCCGATGATCGGCAAGCCATTGAAATAAATGGATCTTTAAGAAGAAGACAAACGTGGACGGTAATGTCACCGTCTATGAAGCTCGACTTGTGGCGAAGAGTTTTTCACAAGTTCAAGGAGTTGACTACGATGAGATTTTCTCATCCGTAGTGATGCTTAACTCCGTCTGAATCATGTTAGCATTAGCTGCATTTATGAAATCTGGCAGATGGATGTCAAGACGAGTTTCCTTACCAGTTTTCGTAAGGAAAGGTTGTATGTGATACAATCAGAAAAGTTTTGTCGATCCTAAGGATGCTAAAAGGTATGCTGGCTCCAGCGATCCTTGTAAGGACTGGAGTAAGCATCTCGGAGTTGGAATGTGCGTTTTGATAAGATGATCAAAGATTTTGGGTTTATACAAAGTTCATGAGAAACTTGTATTTCCAAAGAAGTGAGTGGGAGCACGATGGAATTTCTGATGAGTATATGTTGTTGACATATTGTTGATCAGAAATGATGTAGAATTTTCTGGAAAGCATATAGGGTTATTTGAAAAGTGTTTTTCAATGGAAAGCCTGGATAAGGCTACTTGAATAATAAGCATCAAGATCTATAAGATAGATCAAAATGCTTAATAATACTTTCAAATGAGCACATACCTTGACATGATCTTGAAGGTGTTCAAGATGGATCAGTCAAAGAAGGAGTTCTTGCCTGAGTTGTAAGGTATGAAGTTAAGAGTTAAAGCTCGACCACGGCAGAAGAGAGACAAAGGACGAAGGTCGTCCCCTATGCTTTAGACGTAGGCTCTACATGTTGGGGAACGTAGCAGAAATTCAAAAAATTTCCTACGTAACACCAAGATCTATCTATGGAGAGACCAGCAACGAGTAGAAAGGGGAGTGCATCTACATACCCTTGTAGATCGCTAAGCGGAAGCGTTCAAGTGAACGGGGTTGATGGAGTCGTACTCATCGTGATTCAGATCACCGATGATCAAGTGCCGAACGGACGGCACCTCCGCGTTCAACACACGTACAGCCCGGTGACGTCTCCCACGCCTTGATCCAGCAAGGAGAGAGGGAGAGGTTGAGGAAGACTCCATCCAACAGCAGCACAACGGCGTGGTGGTGGTGGAGGAGCGTGGCAATCCCGCAGGGCTTCGCCAAGCACCATGGGAGAAGAGGAGGAGAACTTGGGAGAGAGGGAGGGGCTGCACCAAAGGCATAAGGTGTGTTTGGGAGGCCCTCCTACCCCACTATATATAGGGATCCCAAGGGGGGGTGCGCCAGCCCCTAGGAGATCCAATCTCCAAGGGGGCGGCGGCCAGGGGAGGAGTCCTCCCCCCCCCAAGGCACCTAGGAGGTGCCTTCCCCTGCTGGGACTCTTCCTTTAGGGTTTCCCCAGGCGCATGGGCCTCTTGGGGCTGGTGCCCTTGGCCCATGTAGGCCAAGGCGCACCCCCTACAGCCCATGTGGCCCCCCGGGGCAGGTGGCCCCACCCGGTGGGCCCCCGGGACCCTTCCGGTGGTCCCGGTACAATACCGATGACTCCGAAACTTGTCCCGATGGCCGAAACAGGACTTCCTATATATAAATCTTTACCTCCGGACCATTCCGGAACTCCTCGTGACGTCCGGGATCTCATCCGGGACTCCGAACAACATTCGGTAACCACATACAAGCTTCCTTTATAACCCTAGCGTCATCGAACCTTAAGTGTGTAGACCCTACGGGTTCGGGAGACATGCAGACATGACCGAGACGTTCTCCGGTCAATAACCAACAGCGGGATCTGGATACCCATGTTGGCTCCCATATGTTCCACGATGATCTCATCGGATGAACCACGATGTCAAGGACTTAATCAATCCCGTATTCAATTCCCTTTGTCTATCGGTATGTTACTTGCCCGAGATTCGATCGTCGGTATACCGATACCTTGTTCAATCTCGTTACCGGCAAGTCACTTTACTCGTTCCGTAACACATCATCCCGTGATCAACTCCTTGGTCACATTGCGCATATGATGATGTCCTACCGAGTGGGCCCAGAGATACCTCTCCGTTTACACGGAGTGACAAATCCCAGTCTCGATCCGCATAAAACAATAGGTACTTTCGGAGATACCTGTAGTGCACCTTTATAGTCACCCAGTTACGTTGTGACGTTTGATACACCCAAAGCACTCCTACGGTATCCAGGATTTACACGATCTCATGGTCAAAGGAAGAGATACTTGACATTGGCAAAGCTCTAGCAAACGAACTACACGATCTTTGTGCTATGCTTAGGATTGGGTCTTGTCCATCACATCATTCTCCTAATGATGTGATCCCGTTATCAATGACATCCAATGTCCATAGCCAGGAAACCATGACTATCTGTTGATCACAACGAGCTAGTCAACTAGAGGCTCACTAGGGACATATTGTGGTCTATGTATTCACACGTGTATTACGATTTCCGGATAATACAGTTATAGCATGAATAAAAGACAATTATCATGAACAAGGAAATATAATAATAATACTTTTATTATTGCCTCTAGGGCATATTTCCAACAGTCTCCCACTTGCACTAGAGTCAATAATCTAGTTCACATCGCCATGTGATTAACACTCACAGGTCACATTGCCATGTGACTAATACCCAAGAGTTTACTAGAATCAGTAGTCTAGTTCACATCACTATGTGATTAATACTCAATGAGTTTTAGGTTTGATCATGTTGCTTGTGAGAGAGGTTTTAGTCAACGGGTCTGAACCTTTCAGATCCGTGTGTGCTTTACAAATCTCTATGTCATCTCCTAGATGCAGCTACCACGCTCTATTTGGAGCTATTCAAAATAACTGTTCTACTTGGAGCTATTCTAAATTGTTGCTCCAATATATGTATCCGGTATCTCTACTTAGAGCTATCTGGATAGGTGTTAAGCTTGCATCAACGTAACCTTTACGACGAACTCTTTTACCACCTCCATAATCGAGAAAATTCCTTAGTCCACTAGTTACTAAGGGTAACTTTGACCGCTGTCTGTGAGCCATTCTTGGATCACTCTTGTACCCCTTGACTGACTCATGGCAAGGCACACTTCAGGTGCGGTACACAGCACAGCATACTGAAGAGCCTACGTTTTAAGCATAGGGGACGACCTTCGTCCTTTCTCTCTATTCTGCCGTGGTCGAGCTTTAAGTCTTAACTTCGTACCTTACAACTCAGGCAAGAACTTCTTCTTTGACTGATCCATCTTGAACACCTTCAAGATCATGTCAAGGTATGTGCTCATTTGAAAGTACCATTAAGCGTTTTGGTCTATCCTTATAGATCTTGATGCTCAATGCTCAAGCAGCTTAATCCAGGCTTTCCATTGAAAAACACTTTCAAAATAACCCTATATGCTTTCCAGAAATTCTACGTCATTTCTGATCAACAATATGTCAACAACATATACTCATCAGAAATTCTATAGTGCTCCCACTCACTTCTTTGGAAATACAAGTTTCTCATAAACTTTGTACAAACCCAAAATCTTTGATCATCATCAAAGCATACATTCCAACTCCGAGATGCTCACTCCAGTCCTTAGAAGGATCGCTGGAGCTAGCATACCTTTTAGCATCCTTAGGATCGACAAAAAACTTTCTGATTGTATTACATACAACCTTTCCTCACGAAAACTGGTAAGGAAACTCGTTTTGATATCCATCTGCCAGATTTCATAAATACAGCTAATGCTAACATGAATCCGACGGACTTAAGCATCGCTACGGATGAGAAAATCTCATCGTAGTCAACTCCTTGAACTTGTGAAAAACTTTTTGGCACAAGTCGAGCTTCATGGATGGTGACATTACCATCCACGTCCGTCTTCTTCTTAAAGATCCATTTATATTAATGGCTTGCCGATCATCGGGCAAGTCCACCAAAGTCCATGGATCCGTTCTCGGATTTTATGGCCTCGAGCCATTTATCGGAATCCGGGCCCACCATCGCTTCTCCATAGCTCGTAGGTTCATTGTTGTCTAGCAACATGACCTTCAAGACAGGATCACCTTACCACTCTGAAGTAGTACGTGTCCTTGTCGTCCTACGAGGTTTGGTAGTGACTTGATCCGAAGTTTCATGATCAATATCATAAGCTTCCACTTCAATTGGTGTAGGTGCCACAGGAACAACTTCCTGTGCCCTGCCACACACTAGTTGAAGAGACGGTTCAATAACCTCATCAAGTCTCCACCATCCTCCCACTCAACTCTTTCGAGAGAAACCTTTCCTCGAGAAAGGACCCGATTCAAGAAACAATCCATATTGCTTTCGGATCTGAATTAGGAGGTATACCCAACTGTTTTGGGTTTCCTATGAAGATGCATTTTATCCGCTTTGGGTTCGAGCTTAATCCTGAAACTTTTTCACATAAGCGTCGCAGCCCCAAACCTTTAAGAAACGACAACTTAGGTTTCTCTAAACCATAATTCATACGGTGTCATCTCATCGGAATTACGTGGTGCCCTATTTAAAGTGAATGTGGTTGTCTCTAATGCCTAACCCATGAACGATAGTGGTAATTCGATAAGAGACATCATGGTACGCACCATATCCAATAGGGTGCAACTATGATGTTCGGACACACCATCACATTATGGTGTTCCAGGCGGTTTTAATTGCGAAACAATTTCCACAATGTCTTAATTGTGTGCCAAAACTCGTAACTCAGATATTCATCTCTATGATCATATCATAGACATTTTATCCTCTTGTCACAATGATCTGCTACTTCACTCTGAAATTACTTGAACCATTCAATAATTTAGACTTGTGTTTCATCAAGTAAATATTCTCAACATCTACTCGAATCATCTGTGAAGTAAGAACATAACGATATTCACTGCATGCCTCAGCACTCATTGGACTGCACACATCAAAATGTGTTACTTCCAACAAGTTGCTATCTTGTTCCATCTTATTGAAACCGAGGCTTTTCAGTCATCTTGCCTATGTGGTATGATTTGCATATCTCAAGTGATTCAAAATCAAGTGAGTCCGAACGGTCCATTTGCATGGAGCTTCTTCATGCATATATACCAATAGACATGGTTCGCATGTCTCAAACTTTTCAAAAATGAGTGAGTCCAAAGATCCATCAACATGGAGCTTCTTCATGCGTTTTATACCATTATGACTTACATGGCAGTGCCACAAGTAAGTGGTACTATCATTACTATCTTATATCTTTTGGCATGAAAATGTGTATCACTACGACCGAGATTCAATAAACCATTCCTTTAGGTGCAAGACCATTGAAGGTATTATTCAAAAATAGAGTAACCATTATTCTCCTTAAATGAATAACCGTATTGCGATAGACATAATCCAATCATGTCTATGCTCAACGCAAACACCAATCTCGGTGGTAGAGGGAGCGTGCGATGCTTGATCATATCAACCTTGGAAACACTTCCAACATATATCGTCATCTCACCTTTAGCTAGTCTCCGTTTATTCCGTAGCTTTTATTTTGAGTTACTAACACTTAGCAACCGAACCGGTATCCAATACCCTGGTGCTACTAGGAGTACTAGTAAAGTACACATTAACATAATGTATATCCAATATACTTCTATCGACCTTGCCAGCCTTCTCATCTACCAAGTATCTAGGGTAATGCTGCTCCAGTGGTTGTTCCCCTTATTACAGAAGCACTTAGTCTCGGGTTTGGGTTCAACCTTGGGTTTCTTCACTAGAGCAGCAGCTGAATTGCCGTTTCATGAAGTATCCCTTTGTTCCCTTGCCCTTCTTGAAACTAGTGGTTTCACCAACCATCAACAATTGATGCTCCTTCTTGATTTCTACTTTCGCGGTGTCAAACATCATGAATATTTCAAGGATCATCATATCTATCCCTGATATGTTATAGTTAATCACGAAGCTCTAGCAGCTTGGTGGCAATGACTTTGGGGAAACATCACTATCTCATCTAGAGGATCAACTCCCACTCGATTCAAGTGATTGTTGTGCTCAGACAATCTGAGCACAAGCTCAACGATTGAGCTTTTCTCCCTTAGTTTGCAGGCTAAGAAAATCGTCGGAGGTCTTATACCTCTTGACGTGGGCACGAGCCTGAAATCCCAATTTCAGCCCTCGAAACATCTCATATGTTCCGCGACGTTTCGAAAACGTCTTTGGTGCCTCTACTTGAACCATTTAATTGAACTATCACGTAGTTATCAAAACGTGTATGTCCGATGTTCGCAACATCGACAAACGACGTTGGGGTTCAGCACACTGAGCGGTGCATTAAGGACATAAGCTTTCTACTGATCGCATAATCGCTACTATCAACTTTCAACTATATTTTCTCTAGGAACATATCTAAACAGTGGAACTAAAGCGCGAGCTTACGACATAATTTGCAAAAGGTCTTTTGACTATGTTCAGGATAATTAAGTTCATCTTATGAACTCCCACTTAGATAGACATCCCTCTGGTCATCTAAGTGATCACATGATCCAAGTCAACTAGGCCGTGTCCGATCATCACGTGAGACAGACTAGTCATCATCGGTGAACATCTTCATGTTGATCGTATCTACCATATGACTCATGCTCGACCTTTCGGTCTCCGTGTTCCGAGGCCATGTCTGCACATGCTAGGCTCGTCAAGTTAACCCTAAGTGTTTTCGCTGTGTAAAACTGTCTTACACCCGTTGTATGTGAACGTAAGAATCCATCACACCCGATCATCACGTGGTGCTTAGAAGCGACGAACTGTAGCAACGGTGGACAGTTAGGGGAGAACACTTCTTGAAATTTTGTAAGGGATCATCTTATTTACTACCGTCGTCCTAAGCAAACAAGATGCATAAACATGATAAACATCACATGCAATCAAATAGTGACATGATATGGCCAATATCATTTTGATCCTTTTGATCTTCATCTTCGGGGCTCCATGATCATCATCGTCACCGGCACGACACCATGATCTCCATCATCATGATCTCCATCATCGTGTCTTCATGAAGTTGTCACACCAACGACTACTTCTACTTCTATGACTAACGCGTTTAGCAATAAAGTAAAGTAATTTACATGGCGTTCTTCAATGACACGCAGGTCATACAATAAATAAAGACAACTCCTATGGCTCCTGCCGGTTGTCATACTCATCGACATGCAAGTCGTGAATCCTATTACAAGAACATGATCAATCTCATACATCACATATCATTCATCACATTCTTCTTGGCCATATCACATCACATAGCATACCCTGCAAAAACAAGTTAGACGTCCTCTAATTGTTGTTGCATGTTTTACGTGGCTGCTATGGGTTTCTAGCAAGAACGTTTCTTACCTACGCAAGACCACAACGTGATATGCCAATTGCTATTTACCCTTCATAAGGACCCTTTTCATCGAATCCGTTCCGACTAAAGTGGGAGAGACTGGCACCCGCTAGCCACCTTATGCACCAAGTGCATGTCAATCGGTGGAACCTGTCTCACGTAAGAGTACGTGTAAGGTCGGTGCGGGCCGCTTCATCCCACAATACCGTCGAAACAAGATTGGACTAGTAACGGTAAGCATATTGAACAACATCAACGCCCACAACTACTTTGTGTTCTACTCGTGCAAAGAATCTACGCAATAGACCTAGCTCATGATGCCACTGTTGGGGAACGTAGCAGAAATTCAAAAAATTTCCTACGTAACACCAAGATCTATCTATGGAGAGACCAGCAACGAGTAGAAAGGGGAGTGCATCTACATACCCTTGTAGATCGCTAAGCGGAAGCGTTCAAGTGAACGGGGTTGATGGAGTCGTACTCGTCGTGATTCAGATCACCGATGATCAAGTGCCGAACGGACGGCACCTCCGCGTTCAACACACGTACAGCCCGGTGACGTCTCCCACGCCTTGATCCAGCAAGGAGAGAGGGAGAGGTTGAGGAAGACTCCATCCAGCAGCAGCACAACGGCGTGGTGGTGATGGAGGAGCGTGGCAATCCCGCAGGGCTTCGCCAAGCACCACGGGAGAGGAGAAGAACTTGGGAGAGAGGGAGGGGCTGCACCAAAGGCATAAGGTGTGTTTGGGAGGCCCTCCTACCCCACTATATATAGGGATCCCAAGGGGGGGTGCGCCAGCCCCTAGGAGATCCAATCTCCAAGGGGGCGGCGGCCAGGGGAGGAGTCCTCCCCCCCCCAAGGCACCTAGGAGGTGCCTTCCCCTGCTGGGACTCTTCCTTTAGGGTTTCCCCAGGCGCATGGGCCTCTTGGGGCTGGTGCCCTTGGCCCATGTAGGCCAAGGCGCACCCCCTACAGCCCATGTGGCCCCCCGGGGCAGGTGGCCCCACCCGGTGGGCCCCCGGGACCCTTTCGGTGGTCCCGGTACAATACCGATGACCCCGAAACTTGTCCCGATGGCCGAAACAGGACTTCCTATATATAAATCTTTACCTCCGGACCATTCCGGAACTCCTCGTGATGTCCGGGATCTCATCCGGGACTCCGAACAACATTCGGTAACCACATACAAGCTTCCTTTATAACCCTAGCGTCATCGAACCTTAAGTGTGTAGACCCTACGGGTTCGGGAGACATGCAGACATGACCGAGACGTTCTCCGGTCAATAACCAACAGCGGGATCTGGATACCCATGTTGGCTCCCACATGTTCCACGATGATCTCATCGGATGAACCACGATGTCAAGGACTTAATCAATCCCGTATTCAATTCCCTTTGTCTATCGGTATGTTGCTTGCCCGAGATTCGATCGTCGGTATCCAATACCTTGTTCAATCTCGTTACCGGCAAGTCACTTTACTCGTTCCATAACACATCATCCCGTGATCAACTCCTTGGTCACATTGCGCATATGATGATGTCCTACCGAGTGGGCCCAGAGATACCTCTCCGTTTACACGGAGTGACAAATCCCAGTCTCGAGCCGCATAAAACAATAGATACTTTCGGAGATACCTGTAGTGCACCTTTATAGTCACCCAGTTACGTTGTGACGTTTGATACACCCAAAGCACTCCTACGGTATCCAGGAGTTACACGATCTCATGGTCAAAGGAAGAGATACTTGACATTGGCAAAGCTCTAGCAAACGAACTACACGATCTTTGTGCTATGCTTAGGATTGGGTCTTGTCCATCACATCATTCTCCTAATGATGTGATCCCGTTATCAACGACATCCAATGTCCATAGCCAGGAAACCATGACTATCTGTTGATCACAACGAGCTAGTCAACTAGAGGCTCACTAGGGACATATTGTGGTCTATGTATTCACACGTGTATTACGATTTCCGGATAATACAGTTATAGCATGAATAAAAGACAATTATCATGAACAAGGAATAATAATAATAATACGTTTATTATTGCCTCTAGGGCATATTTCCAACACTACAGTATGCTATGCTATGTACCGCACCTGATGTGTGCCTTGCCACATGTCTGGCAAGAGGGTACAAAGGTGATCAAGGAGTGGATCACCAGATAGCGGTCAAAATTGTCCTTGGAGTAATAAGTATTTATTTCTCAATTATGGAGGTGATAAAGAGTTCGGCGTAAAGGGTTACGACGATGCAAGCTTTATCACCTATCCGAATGACTCTGAGTAGCAAACCGGATACGTATAGTGGAGCAACCATTTGGAATAGCTTCAAGTGGAGCGTGGAAGCAGCATTTACAATATGACATAGAGAATTGCGAAATACATACAGATCTGATTGTTGCAAACCCGTTGACTAAAACCTCTCTCACAAGCAAAACATGATCAAACCCCAGAACTCATTCAGTCCTAATCACATGATGATGTGAACTAGTTTAATGACACTAGTAAACTCTTTGGATGTTGGTCACATGGCAATGTGACCTGTGAGTGTTAATCACATGGCGATGTGAACTAGATTATTGACTCTAGTGCAAGTGGGAGACTGTTGGAAATACGCCCTAGAGGCAATAATAAATTAGTTATTATTATATTTCCTTGTTCATGATAATCGTTTATTATCCATGCTATAATTGTATTGATAGGAAACTCAGATACATGTGCGGATACATAGACAACACCATGTCCCTAGTAAGCCTCTGATTGACTAGCTCGTTGATCAATAGATGGTTACGGTTTCCTGACCATGGACATTGGATGTCATTGATAACGGGATCACATCATTAGGAGAATGATGTGATGGACAAGACCCAATCCTAAGCCTAGCACAAAGATCGTGTAGTTCATATGCTAAAGCTTTTCTAATGTCAAGTATCTTTTCCTTAGACCATGAGATTGTGCAACTCCCGGATACCGTAGGAATGCTTTGGGTGTACCAAACGTCACAACGTAACTGGGTGGCTATAAAGGTGCACTACAGGTATCTCCGAAAGTGTCTGTTGGGTTGGCACGAATCGAGACTGGGATTTGTCACTCCGTGTAAACGGAGAGGTATCTCTGGGCCCACTCGGTAGGACATCATCATAATGTGCACAATGTGACCAAGGGGTTGATCACGGGATGATGTGTTACGGAATGAGTAAAGAGACTTGCCGGTAACGAGATTGAACAAGGTATCGGTATACCGACGATCGAATCTCGGGCAAGTACAATACCGTTGGACAAAGGGAATTGTATACGGGATCGATTGAGTCCTTGACATCGTGGTTCATCGGATGAGATCATCGTAGAACATGTGGGAGCCAACATGGGTATCCAGATCCCGATGTTGGTTATTGACCGGAGAACGTCTCGGTCATGTCTACATGTCTCCCGAACCCGTAGGGTCTACACACTTAAGGTTCGATGACGCTAGGGTTATAAAGGAAGTTTGTATGTGGTTACCGAATGTTGTTCGGAGTCCCGGATGAGATCTCGGACATCACGAGGAGTTCCGGAATGGTCCGGAGGTAAAGATTTATATATGGGAAGTCCTGTTTTGGTCACCGGAAAAGTTTCGGGTTTT
>NC_041389.1:671132366-671132951 GCF_002162155.2 Triticum dicoccoides | reverse complement strand
GATGGGATTGGGGCTGCCGCACCCCTTGGGGTGGAAACCCTAGAGGGGGCGCACCCCCCTCCCTCTCCCCTATATATACTTGAGGGTTTTGGGGCTGCCAACACATGAGTTTTGACCTCTCCCTGGCGCAGCCCTACCTCTCTCCCTTCTCCTCTCCTGCGGTGCTTGGCGAAGCCCTGCTGGATTGCCACGCTCCTCCATCATCACCACGCCGTTGTGCTATTGCTGGATGGAGTCTTCCTCAACCTCTCCCTCTCTCCTTGCTGGATCAAGGCGTGGGAGACGTCACCGGGCTGTACGTGTGTTGAACGCGGAGGTGCCGTCCGTTCGGCACTAGGATCTCCGGTGATTTGGATCACGACGAGTACGACTCCTTCAACCCCGTTCTCTTGAACGCTTCCGCTTAGCGATCTACAAGGGTATGTAGATGCAGTCTCCTTCCCCTCGTTGCTGGTTTCTCCATAGATAGATCTTGGTGACACGTAGGAAAATTTTGAATTTCTGCTACGTTCCCCAACAGACCTTCACTTCGAGCTAACCCAAGAACACATCTCTCTCTCTCTCTCTCTCTCTCTCTCTCTCTCT
>NC_041389.1:671106313-671131970 GCF_002162155.2 Triticum dicoccoides | reverse complement strand
TCTCTCTCTGAACCTCAGACACCAAATCCTAGATCTCGAAAGGATTTGAGAGAGTCCTCAAGAAGTTCTTTGATACATCCCAAATGTATCTACTTTTCCAAATATTTTCGCTCATGTTTTTTACTCCAATTTGCATGATTTGAATGGAACTAACCCGTGTTTAAAAAGGTTCAAAAATTTGAAAAAAGTTCACCCGTGTTGAAAAAGGTTAAATGTTTTGAAAAAAAGTTCATGAAATTTGTGAAAAAGTTCTAGAATTTTAGAAACTTCAAAATTCAAAATGGTTCACAAATTTGAAAGAGTTCACGAGCTGGAAAAAAGTTCATGCATTTGAAGAAAAAGGAAAAAGAAAAGAAAATGGAAAAGGAAAAAGAAGAAAAATCAAACAGAAACCAACCCGTAAAACTAGAAACAAAAAACATACCAGAATCTTTTGGAACCTTCCCAAAACCGGTTGGGAGCTTCACACAAACGTGTGTCCGTATATGGGCCTTCCATCAAAGCGAACAGGGGTGTGGGCCAGTTTGAACTTTTGCCTGTAACTCGTGCTACATGTCAACATGTGTAGAATAGGATTTAGGCGAAATCACTAGTTGAGGAGTATTCGTTGTGAATATCACTCTAACCTCCCCAGGTTGCGACAAGTGGCGCACTGCATATGCGCCACTTGTCGCAACTTGGGAGTTTTTCCCTTTTTTCGTAGATCCGTTTATTCAAAATGTTTTAGCTCCTAAACCGTGCATCCAAATCTCGAACCGTTTTCACCGTTGGATTCCTCGCGTCGAGATCTTGAAAATTAGATCCAATGTTAATAGGTTTTGACAAACTTTTTTTCACGAAAAAACCGAATGAAAAAACCGAACCAGGAGCATGGGGTTTTCCCCTTTCTGAAAGAGGCACGCTCGTGCCTCTCTCGAAATCACAACCGTGCCTCTCGCGGGAGCAAAACCGTGACTCTTGCGAAAGGAAAAAAAGAAGAGAAAACGTGTTTTTTTCGTTTTCGAGGAGGCACGATCGTGACTTTCGCGAAAGCACAACCGTGACTCTCGCGAAAGCACAACCGTGCCTCTCGCGGAAGCAAAACCGTGACTCTCATGAAAGAATTAAACCGAAAACATGTTTTTTTTTGTTTCCGAGAGGCATGGGCATGACTCTCGCGAAAGTAAAACTGTGCCTCTCGTGGAAGCAAAACCATGACTCTCGCGAAAGAAAGAAAATGCGGTTTTTTGCGCAAATATTTTTTTGAATTTTTTTTTGATCGAGAAGGTAGGGAAGACCGGTGGAAAACCAAAACGTCGAAAAAACCCAGAAAACCCATTAAGAAAGCCGAAAACGTGTGCGGAAAAATAAAAAATAAAATCCGGAGGGAGCGCCTAGAGCTCGACACGTGGCGAATGGCTGAGAGCGTGCCAAGTGGAGCTGATCATTGCGAGGCTCCTGAAAGAGCGCTCGTGAATTAGTTGCTCTCGGATTTAGGTAGGTTTAGGTCTAAAATGTTGGATTGGTTCTTGGCAGATTTGGGCTCTGGGCCCCCGCTGTTCTAGGCGAGCCCATACTTTGAAGGGGAGGACTGTGGCACGAGGGTCACTTGTGGCCAAACTCCTATTTGGCGCCTTAAACATCGTTTAGCGTGCATTTTGCTAACTAGCGCACACCCCCACACAGCGCTGGTATCTAAATGGGTTGGGCCATGTAGGTTTTTTTTTAACTTTTTGCTCATTTTCTTTTGTTTATTTTCCTTTTCTATTGTTCTTATTTTTTATTTTTTTTATTTGTAGTTTTCCTTTTTCTTTCTTGTTTTATTTTTCATTTTTATCAAATTCATGAATCTTTCTCAAATCCGCAAACTTTTTTTCAAATTTGAAAACTTTTTCTAATTTTTGTGAACCTTTAATTTCAAATTCGTGAACTTTTCCCAAATTTTGTGAACTCTTTTCAAATTATGACTTTTTAAAAAGATATGCAACCATTTTTCCAACTTCATGAACTTTTTTATTTTCGTAAACTTTTCCAAATTATGAGTTTTTCCACGCCTTGAATTTTTTTCAAATTCGTGAACTTTTCTCAATTGGTGAACTTTTTTCAAAATTTTATAAACATTTTCCAAATTTGTTGAACATTTTTCAAAGTTGTTGTACTTTAAAAAAATTGTTATCTTTTTTCCTTTTTTAGAAAAGTCAACAGTCTACTCTTTGTGGTCAACGGTCACTGCTGGACCGGTCAATGGTTGCAGACCCACCAGTTGAGCCATTTTTAAGAAAAACTCAGCTGGGTCGGCTTATACTCTCCCGTGTGTGAGCGCCAGTTACCCTAATTGGCGCCAAAGGCGCCAACAAGGGGCTCTCTAAGTGGCCCTCGAAACTGCCATCCCTGTGATTATGGGCGTATGGCGTTCATTGGCCATAACCCTTTTCCTTCCCAATATACATGATGAAAACTTTGTGATAGTTACTTCGTTAAGAAAGGGAGAAAGATGGTCTTAAAATGAAAGTGATGATGATTTAGTCAATATTCTCATGAATTTTGAATGTATAAACTTGAGTAAATTGTTATTTATATGACTATAAAGGTTAGATATCTCTACCAAGAATCCAAGATATTTAAATATACAAGCAGGGATATATACACAATATGTCATGCGAGTATGACAAATAATTCATGTGGGGTTTTGTGTTTTCTATTTTTTTCACACAATTATGGTATTGATTGTAAATATCTTGTACAGGCATATTGTATCAAAATATAAAAGTATTATAACTCTGACTACAAACAATGTTCAAATTTAGCAAGGTAATGTTCTTTTTTAGTGATACATATTACAGATATTTCACAAAAGAGCACTTATAAATATTTAATAATGTCACCATCTATTGAACTATCAAAAGAAGGTTACTGATAGTATATATTAACTAGAATTGTGGTTTGACTAAATAAAAGAGTATGGATAAGTATAAAAGTATGGTATAAGGGCCTGCACTGAGGGCTTACCTTGCTGCTCGACGCTAACACTAAGAGACGTGGCTCGTGTTTGTGTTGCTAATGTGCTAGAAGGGTGGTAAGTGTGATAGGGATGAGGGGTCGTCCAACTTGGTTTGGAGGGGAAGGCATGAGACAAAGCACATCGACAAGGCCAAGAGGGGCACATATGGCGAGTTGTTTTACTTAGGGAGGTGCTCGTCCCTCTTCTGTGACTCTTTGTCCTTCTTGCAACAAAACTTGCGACAATGACTGGGAGCCTTGTACGCCTCGAGTGACGCGTGTAGAGAGTGAACTGGCCCTTCGGATGGGTCGATTGAAACCTCTCATCTCCATTGTTCTAGTTATGTAGATGGGTGGGCGAACTGCTTGTCGTGCTAGATTTTGTCGAGGATGTTGAGTAGCAGTAGACCAATGACCACCATTCACCCAACGAAATAAAATTGAAACTAGCAGAGGGTTTCGCCACTCTACGAGGGTAATCGTCACCGTCTACACTACCACACTAAATAATTTGCCTTCATCGTGATACAACAACATTTACAAATATCCAGTCAACATTTTGGATCACCAGTAATGAAAATCATGCGTCAAACCAACTCCGCTCACTTCTCATAGATGTTTCCACACAATTATTGTTTCCAACAAATTCAAGGCAGTCGGTCTGTCAAACCATTTGTTCTCGGCCCCCAAAAAATATTCCCCTAAGGACGGAAAAGATGCATTAACACGGGCATTGTCAGGTTTAGAAAAATCCAGATACAAACACGACCGATTATCTTGAATGTGTTACGAAATGAGCGGTACATTGACTACATCAGGCTTGCAGATATATTGCCATTCATCACTTCGGCCAGATAACTGATGCTCTATTCAACCCCAAAGGTATCACCACTCTTGTTGACCGTTGCAAACCCGGGACATACAACTTGCATGTGCCTTGTAGAGAGATGACAATGAGTCGGCGGGATGTTTCCATGATCCTGGAGCTCCCAATCAGAGAACATGGTGACTGTAGTGTGTCTCCGCGACTTCACACGGATATGCCACGAGGGTGCTAACGACTCAGTGTCGGAGTACGTGGTTGCGAGGAACCTGGCAACCAACCTAGTTGGACGCCCCTTACCTGGCTGCGCAGTCCGTGGGAGTATGAGGGTGATCCAAATGAGCTACCGGCCATTTCATACAAGTGAGGCCCGGTTGGAATATACCACGCGAGCCCGGGGAAAGAAACATGAGCCAAGTTTCCATGTTATTTTACTTCAAAGATGTTCTATTCAATGCATCAACTTTCAATTCCATTTGTACCATCTCAGTCAAACTTTGTCGATATGAGCTTGTTAATCATTTTTTAGTAATGTACTCCCTCCGGTCCTTTTTACTCCGCGTACTAGATTTTTGTCAATTCAAACTTTATAAAGTTTGGCTAAATTTATATTAAAAAATATCAACATCTGCAATACCAAATATATATAATATGAAACTATATTTTATAATGAATCTAAAAATATTGATTTGGCATTATGAGTGTTGATATTTTTTTATAAGTTTGGTCAAAGTAAAGATAATTTGACTTCAGACAAAATTTATATGCAAACTACTCCCTCCGTCCCGTAATATAAAAGCGTTTTTGACAATACACTAGTGTAAAAAACGTTCTTATATTATGGGACGGAGGTAATAAAAAGGATAGGAGGCTGTCAGTGAGCCGCGCCGAGCCACACCCGCTGCACGTGCGTTCATCACGTGTGCAGTCGCGCCGGTCCGTGCCCGCCATTTGTCGCACGTGCCGACGACGTGGCCACGAGAATGCTGTTGTGCACGCCGACGTCAAGGACTTGACGCACGAGTTTGCCGCGTACGACATGGTCTTCCTGGCGGTGCCCGTAGGCGTGGCGGACGCTCACATTGTGGTACATACAGCCGAGGGAAGGGATCAGCCACCGTGCCTACTCGCCGTCGCCGGCCACCGCCGCGATCGCCCGGTCCCAGTCGTGTAGTTGGTCGATCCGGTCTCAAGTTCGTTCGTGGGATGAGAGGATCTGGTGTGATGCCGCTGTTGCACTCAGCATTCAAAGACTCTGTGGGATGAGAGGATCTGGTTCGTGTCTGCAACCAAAGCCAAGGCATCACGATAGCAACGCCATTTTCCTGGTGAAATCAGCCCACACAGTGTGCATACAAAGGCAGTGCTGCAGCCCAGGTAGAGCAGCGATAGGCTCCAACATGCTGGTTGGTTGAGGAGAAACTGAAGCTCAGTCATCAGCTCGCCTGCATTTGATCATGCTCAGTGTGTCTCTGGATAAGAAGTTCCTTCATTGATTTTACAGTCTACTTTTGCCCACAGGTTGTTCATTAAGGAGAACCTCAATGGGAGTCTTCATGTTTAAAACACGAGTGGGAGTACGGTTGATGAGAAAGCATGCAGTGGTGAAAGCATCACTCCAAAACCGAAACGGAACAGATGCATGGGCCAAAAGAGTAAGACCAGCTTCAACAATATGACGATGCTTACGTTCGACTGAACCATTCTGCTGATGTGTATGTGGACATGCTAAACGATGAGCTATCCCAAGCGACTGAAAGAAGGAGTTGAGGTTGCGATACTCGCCCCCCCAGTCCGACTGGACATGAACAATTTTGTGCTTGAGAAGACGTTCAACATGTTTTTGAAACTGAACAAAAATATCAAACACATCAGATTTGCGTTTAATAAGGTAAAGCCAGGTAAAGCGACTATAAGCATCAACGAAACTGATATAGTAATTATGACCACTGACAGAAGTCTGAGCAGGACCCCATACATCTGAAAACACAAGTTTTAAAGGATGTTTCACCTCACGACTGGACTCCGAAAAAGGAAGTTGATGACTCTTCCCCTGCTGACAAGCATCACACACTGCTACATCTTTATTACTAGACAAACTAGGAAGCTCATGACGACGCAAAATATGACGGACAATAGGTGTGGCCGGGTGGCCAAGACGAGCATGCCACTGTGACGGAGAGACCCGAACTCCACTGAAAACACGGGCGACGCCAGGATGCTCCAGACGGTAGAGGCCCTGGCACAACCGCCCACTAAGAAGAATGTCCCTTGTGCCCCGATCCTTAATAAAAAGATCAAAAGGGTGAAATTCACAAAGCACATTATTATCACGTGTGAGTTTAGGAACTGAAAGAAGATTACGGGTCACAGATGGAACTCGAAGAACATTGCGAAGCTGAAGACTCCTATTGGCATGTCTAGTGAGAAGAGATGCTTGACCAATATGAGAGATGTGCATACCTGCTCCATTGGCGGTGTGGATCTTGTCGGAGCCATGATAGGGTTCACGAGTGTGAAGCTTCCCCATCTCGCTGGTCAGATGCTCTGTCGCCCCAGAGTCCATGTACCAGTGTGGATCGATGGAGTAGGACTGAGTGTGTCCCTGTTGCTTCTGCGGCGAGGGACGATCAGCCATGGCGACCTGACGGGCATTGTTGCGTGTATCTTTGCCGTCATTGCCAAGACCAAGGAAGCTTCGCTGGAAGCGCTTATGACACTTGGAGGCCCAGTGCCCATCGCGGCCACAAAGCTGGCACACACGTGGACCACCAGCCCCCGGTAAGGTCGCAATAGGTGGGGGGGCCGAGGCGGGCGACGGTGGCAGCCCCAAGGGAGACCGGGGTGATGAAGAAGAGCGGCCACCCTTGGTGGCGGCGTTGGCCGAGAGGGAGCCAGTGCCCCTGGTGCGGCGAGTCTCGACCCGTTGCTCAGTGAGAAGGAGCCGAGAGAAAACCTCGTGTGCCAGCATGGGTGTCGAGTTGCCCCGCTCGTTGATGATCTCGACTAAGGCATCATACTCCTCATCAAGACCATTGACAATAAACGAGTTGAACTCGGAGTCGGTTAGGGGCTGTCAAATGAAGGCCAATGTGTCGGCGAGGCCCTTGACCTTGTTGTAGAACTCAGTGGCAGTGGAGTCAAGCTTCTGACACTCTCCAAGCTGACGACGGAGTGCAGAGACACGAGCCTGGGACTGCGCTGCAAAGGTGCGCTCAAGGATGGTCCAGGCCTCATGAGACGTCTTCGCGAAGACAACAAGGCCGGCAACTGCCGGCGAGAGCGACCCCTGGATGGAGGAGAGGTTCGCCTGGTCCTGCCCCGTCCAGACGCGATGGGCCGGATTGTAGACCGGACCATGCATGCTGTCTACCAGCGCGGGTGGGCAGGGAAGCGATCCGTCGACGTAGCCTAGCAGGTAGTGACTCCCCAAGAGCGGGAGAACCTGCGCACGCCAGAAGATGTAGTTGTCGGCGGAGAGCTTGATGGTGATGAGATGACCGAAGTGAAACGGCGGCGGCGAAGACGATCCCATCGAGGAGGCTGCCTGGGGTGCAAACACCATGGAGGCAGCCGGAGGCACCGAAGCCGATGCGGGAGGAGGCGGGACCGCAGCCAGGGCGGGCGCCGCAAAGCTCACGGCCGGTGCGGACGCCGCAAGGCCCGCAGCCGGGGCGGACGCCGCCAACCCCGCCAGCGGGGCGGTGTGATCCGCTTGCGGTAGGAGCGGCGGGACGACGCCTGCGGAGTCCGCAGCGGACGGCGGCGCCGCGGTGTGGACCACGAGATCACGCCTGAGCGAGGGCGCCGGCGGCGTGGAGAAGACGGAGCCGATGCTCCTTGTCCCGATCGGAGCGGGAACGGAGACGGCATCGAGCGGGAGGTTGAGCAGAGCCGCAAGAGAGGCCGGGAGGAAGCCCGCAGCAGTGGAACCGGTGGTGGCGGCGCTCGACATGGTGGCGGCGCTCGACATGGTGGCGGCGCGATCGGTGGCGCGGCGGCGGCGGTGAAGGCGGCGGCGGCTGCGGCAGCGGTGCGGGTATTAGGGTTTAGAAGCGGAAGCGATCGTAACCTAGCGTGATACCATGTAAGACAATAAGTTTTGGGAACTAGCACAACCCTCTAGGGGTGGCTTATCTCATTATATATAATGGTTCTGTTACGATACGTACATAGGTACAGAAGCTATACATAGTCTAACAGCATGTAATGATAC
Source organism: Triticum dicoccoides (assembly GCF_002162155.2). Taxonomy (NCBI): domain Eukaryota; kingdom Viridiplantae; phylum Streptophyta; class Magnoliopsida; order Poales; family Poaceae; genus Triticum; species Triticum dicoccoides. The sequence continues at coordinate 671,123,952 of NC_041389.1, read as the reverse complement.
TGCTCGTATGCTAGCAGCTAGGGGTGCAATGCAGGGGAGTTCCCAGATACCATGAGGCGGTCGACGAACTTCCCCAATTACAGGGATGCAAGCGGAGTAAAAACTAAGCTAATTGCTGCTACATTAATAAGCATACTGATGCAAAATTGATGCATGCGGACGCTCGCAGGCTTCGCAGGCGCCTCCACCTGTGCATGCCTACCCGATTATGTACCGTATTTAGCGGCCTTAATGGAGTAGCAGCAGAGTTTCATCTCAAGAAAAACAAAAAAATTCCACCGATACTGCAAAGTAATTGCTCTGACTCAACACCAATTTTGTCCAAATCCTAACAACAGCGATAACTTGAATAACACAACGAAACCAGCAGGCAAAGAATGGAATGACAAGAATTACAAGCACCGTGTCGCAACCATCTTTTTTCCCGTAGCGACGACGACGGTTCAAGACCCACAGCAAGCCGACTTCTGTCCTGCTGCTGCACTGGCATCACCCTCCGTGTTGATCTTGATAGTCCCCCCCTGAAACCAAGAGATCACTGTAAGGCGCTGCGCAACCAAGGGAAACCCATACATGTTTCCAGAAGTATGGGAATGATTGGAGTACCTCAGCCTTGGAATCAGCCTCCGAGAGTCTCTGTTTGATGTCTCTTGCTATAGAGAAGAAAACCTGCTCGACATTCATGTTTGTCTTTGCACTCTGCGGGGACAGTAATATATGAAGGATTATGCGTGGGAAACAAATGCTAAGGTATCGGCAGTTGGGCACCACTGCTTAGAAAGATGCCATATAAATCAACATAAAATTTCACTACTGTGCAGCGCTTAAATGCTACTCCCTCCGTCCGGAAATACTTGTCCTCGAAATGGATAAAATGGATGTATCTATAACTAAAATAAGTCTAGATACAATCATTTCGAGGACAAGTATTTCCGGACGGAGGGAGTACATATAGCAAGGTTGAAGGTTGTGACTTTCACTAACCGCTTCAAAGAACTGAATGCCATATTCATCGGCCAGGGCCTGGCCCTTTGAAGTGGGAACAGCCTGCATGAAAGCAATTGAGCAGATAAGAGAGAGATAAATTATTCCAAAGATAAGTGATTGAGGAACTGAATGTAAACTGTAAGGGTAATAATGCTGAGCACGTTTTCCTTTTGTTTGCATGACATGAGTAACATCTGTACGGCTTAAATTTAATTTAACAAACAGTAACCTGCTTAGCCTGAATATAGATTGGTGAATATCTATTTTCTGCATTGCTCATGAAACAAAACCGTCCGCAACATTAAGTTAAGATGAAACAGCTACAGAACAAACATGCCTAAAAACAGGAGAGGACAGAAGAGTATACCCTTTTGCTTTCATCCATATCCGCTTTGTTCCCCACCAAAATTTTGCTCACGTTATCTGAAGCATGCTGTTCAATGTTTTTGATCCAATTTCTTATGTCTGCGAACAATGGAGATAATCAGAAAAAGGAATTCTTGCTCAATGTTATCTGAAGCATGCTGTTCAATGTTTTTTATCCCAATTTCTTATGCCTGAGAACAATGGAGATAATCAGAAAAAGGAAATTTTGCTCAATGTTATCTGAAGCACAGAGGTCCATACTATTGAATGACGCCTCATCCGTGACATCATAAACAAGTAAAATGCCCATCGCCCCCCTGTAGTAGGCTGCAAAGAAGAATTGCACATACAATCAGGAGATGCTTAGAAAAACACTCTTGATTTGCCAAAGTATGCAACCATACCAGTAGTTATAGTCCGAAAGCGCTCTTGGCCAGCAGTATCCCAGATCTGCAACTTGATCCGTTTGCCATCCAACTCAACAGTCCTTATCTTGAAGTCGATACTGTTTCAAGAAACCCACGATCATGATTCATAACTTCACACAAGAATTCCCATGCAGAATAATGATTCCCAACCAGATATTTTGTACATACCCAATAGTTGTGATGAAGCTAGTGGTGAAGGAGCCATCTGAGAACCGTAGGAGCAGACAACTTTTTCCAACACCTACGTAGGTCAATAAAATTTGTGAGTGATTGCTAATGGAGCACCATACAAAGCTAGAGTCCACGCCAGAAAAAACCCAATGCTGGAATCCAGAAGTATACCAACTGGGAATACTCAGAGAAGATGGGTCGCAGCAAGAAAAACAATCAAGGATTCTCTAGACGTGAAATCAGAGAAATGCTGTGTGAAGCTATGCATCAGTTACAAGTTCCACATCAATATGAAGATAAGAAGAGCATACATAACCAAAACATACAAAGTACCGTAAGGACACAGAAAGAGGGGCAAAGCTAGTGGTTTGCTTAATCCTGAATCAGTTATTTACACAGTTAAGGGGAAAGAAAATGACATTCATTATCCTACTTGTACAATTCATACCAACCATGCGATTTCCTTAGGGCATCTACAATGGGGAGTGCTTATCTGGGCACTTAAACAGAAAAAAGTAAACACCAGAATTTTTTTAAAGCACCAAGCGTGATCTATCCCAACGCTAGGCGCTAAGCATTGGTGAAAATAGCGATCCGTGTGTCATCTCGTGAGGAAAGAAACGCTAGCGCTTGATGCCTTGTTTTGCGTCGCTGCGGCGCCCGACGCAACGAATCGATGCCGTAACTGCCAATCGACTAGGATCATTTTCCTGGTGCCCTCTCTTAGCGCGTAGCGTTGGAGATGCCCTTAACACCAGGACAGACAGTTCCAGGAACAAGAGCTTGCTCCTGACTCCATGTGACGACCAATGTAATAACTACATCCTCACTTGTATCAGTTCCGCGATTACGTAGCTCCTATTGCTTCTATAATTTGCAAGCAGGAACAGGCTACTCTTGTCACAGAGCACGCACTAATCCAACGGGACACGAGAGGCTAGATTCTATCGCCCGTTCAAATTTCACACGGGCACACAGCAGCCTCCGCGAAAAATGATCTAGGGCGCCAGATCCCAACTGGCGCATGGAAATCAAACCGCCTAACGAACACGCCGCCAGATCCCGCGCGGATCAGGAGGCGAGGACGGGGGGGAGGGGGGCTCACCGCTGTCGCCGATGAGGAGGAGCTTGATGAGGTAGTCGTAGTCGGCCCGAGCCCTGGCCGGCGGCGCCGCCATCGCGCCCTAACTCCCGGGCCTGTCAAAAAAAAACCGCGGCGAAATTAAAATCAGATCAACGCGGCGAACGGGAGGCGAAGCGAACGGCGCGACGGACCGAGCGAGGCGGGGACGGCGTCGCGCGCGCGCGTGCTCCGATGCGGCGGCGGCGTTCGCCCGATCGATCTCCGCGTCGTCCGTCTCTCTCTCTCTCTCCCCGCGCGAGAAGCGGCGCGTGGGCGAGGCCGGAGAGGAGGGGAGGGAGGGAGGGAGGGAGGAGAGGGGGGGCTGGGCTGGGTTGGGTTGGGTTTCATCGATCGATCAATCGGCGCGGGGTGGTGTGGTGCTCAACGAATAACGTGCTAGATGAGCCAGGCCCATTTACTGCGTTTTCGCTTCTCTGTCCATCTCTAGTTGTTTTCCCCTGTTCTTGTTCGGGGGATTTCCCTTTCTATTTATTTTTATTTTTACTTGATTGATATATATTTTTATTCATGGATATTTTTTTTAAATACTCGACAAAATTTTTTAAAAGATATGACAAACATTCTATTTTTCATTTTTGTAAATACGTTTTATACATCTGCACTTCCAAAATTGTGCGATGATTTTTTCAAGATATACAACAACCATTTTTAGTGCATAATGAAAATATTTCAATATACAATGATTTTTTTAGAATGTTCATGTTATTTTTTAAAATATTAAAGTTCTTTCAAAAAAATATTAATATAGATTTTTATTATGTAATGTGTTAAAAATATTTTAAAACTATTAACACATGTTTGAAAATATTATTAAAAAAATTGAACGTGAATGGGCTGCACCTAGACCTGGGCATATTATTAAAAAGCCCGACTGCAAAACCCAAGCCCTGCCCGGTGCCTGCAGCCCAACATAATGCCTTTCTTTGTATTTTAAAATGATAATTGCTATTATCAGGGATAAATACTATAATATCTATTTTTATATGAAAAGCCTAAATATCATGTTTCACCGGGCTTTTCCCAGCCTTTGGGCCAAAAAGTCAGGCCCGAACCAGGATCAGACGTTGGACTTTCAGGTCGGGCCTGCGTGGTTGGGCCACCTATGCTCAGGCCTAGCTTGCACCACAAGCACCCCATACAAAGTGCTGCAGGGGCGGAGCTGGAGCTAGTCTTACCCTGATGCACTACTTAACCATGCGTAAAATTTCCAAGCAACAATGCATTAAATAAAAGCGTGTTTCTTAGCTTGTAACATGAATTACCAAACGTAGTAGAATTCTATTTATAAAAACAAAATGCAAAAGTCAAACCGATTAATATAATGCTAAAACAAACAACAAAATTACTTGAAAAGGTCTGGTGGCGACAACAACTGCTGGTGAGCTGTTCAGATTACATGGAGTGCAGGGAATCGGTACAATAACATGGCAGCATCTACAATACCAACTGATGACAATTCATCATGCTTGTGCTCTTCCCTACAAGAGAGGATTGACAGCAAGAGCCACATCAATGGGTGTGCTTTGAAATTTGATTGATTTGACTAGAAAAAAAATCTTTCTAGAAACTGTACATGGAGATAGGACAAATTCTTTGGTAGTAGAAGATTCAAGATGACAAATTTAAAGTTCCTTGAAAAATACGTTGATTCATGGACTGAAAATGCAAAATGATACAAAAGCGGTTAAAATAACAAATTTTAACCAATTCATAACCCCCCCTTCTTGCGATGCTAGAGTAAAACCGCATAAATTTGCACCAAAAAATTATAATCCCACATACAGTAAAACTGTGTTTCTATAAAAAAAATTGTAATGTTCTGAAGATAGGAAAGAACTCAACACCACAATGGTTCATAACATGTAAAAAAGATGTGATTCCAGAACACTATGCCAAGTCTCCCTTTCGCCATCATCTTTGCCAAATTTTTCATTTTCCGATCTACGTTGTGTAAATGATCATGACTCTAGTTTGTAATGAAATTATAATGGCAAGATTTTTTTCCCACCTTCCTAATCTAGATAAAATTTTCATGTGGCAATTGCAAAAGATATACTCCCCCGATCCATATTAATTGTCATTGATTTATTACTATTGATTGCCGCTGATTTAGTACAGAGCTGCTTTATCCCGACGTTGATAGAATGCGCATAACATCGGCCACCACCCAGTCTTGTGGGTTGATTGACAGTTTCACTGGTTTCATTGGGGACAAGAGAAGTATTTGTAATTGTTGCATGCATTGATCATTGACCACTATTAAAATACCCCTACTGGTTTAATAAATCTTAAGGACATCCACTTGAGGGAAATTGTTCCTTACCTACAAACCTCTGCACTTGGGGCCCAACAACTTCCTACAATAGAGGAAGCAAGAGACAACCCGGACGAAGACAGATATTGTGGCATCGACTACAAGCGGTAGCCCGGATGGTGCAGGCTCCAATGATGGTGGTGGCTCTACACGCGGCAGATCTAGTGCCCATTAGCAGCATGACTATGTTTGGTGGGCATCAGCGAGCATCACGCACCCAGCGCAAGCATCCAGTGTTGATGGGGCTAAGGTGCGCTGACGGTTTTTCATCGACATCAAGCATGACGACACCTATCGTTGTTCACACGAAGGACGGCGGGGCAATGGCCCTAAGGGCATGGTCGATCGATGTTGCAGGTCGGTTTGTGTCATTGTGGAGTGGCAGCATGCGTAGGCGGGCGCAACCGGTGGCTCACGATGCAGACAGAGGGCGTGCGGGCGCGCAGAGCTTCGGGAGCGACGTCGACAGCGTCCTACGGCATCAAATCAAAGGGGGGAAGGGGGAATTGGAGGCACAACTTACCGCGGTTCATGTGGAAGTCTCGGAGAATATGGAGAGGGTCGGGGTGGCACGAATCGTGGCAATGGCCGTGGCGGCCAAGGTTGAGGAAGACGATGTTGGGCAACGGTGCATAAAATAAAAAATTTCCTACGTTCACCAAGATCAATCTATGAGTTCATCTAGCAACGAGAGAGGGGAGTGCATCTACATACCCTTGTAGATCGCGAGCGGAAGCGTTCAAGGGAACGAGGTTGAGGGAGTTGTACTCGTCGTGATCCAAATCACCGGAGATCCTAGCGCCGAACGGACGGCACCTCCGCGTTCAACACACGTACGGTCAGCGTGACGTCTCCTCCTTCTTGATCCAGCAAGGGGAAAGGAGAGGTTGATGAAGATCCAGCAGCACGACGGCATGGTGGTGGATGCAGCATGGATCCCGGTAGGGCTTCGCCGAGCTTCTGCGAGAGGGAAAGGTGTAGCAGGGGAGAGGGAGGCGCCAAGACTTGGGGTGTGGCTGCCCTCCCTCCCCCCTTTATATAGGTCCCCTGGGGGGGCACCGGCCCTAGGAGATGGCATCTCCAAGGGGGGGCGGCGGCCAAGGGGGAGGCTTGCCCCCCAAGGCAAGTGGAGGCGCCCCCCCCCCACCCTAGGGTTTCCAACCCTAGGCGCACGGGGGGCCCAAGGGGGCGCACCAGCCCACCAGGGGCTGGTCCCCTCCCCACTTCAGCCCACGGGGCCCTCCGGGATAGGTGGCCCCACCCGGTGGACCCCCGGGACCCTTCCGGTGGTCCCGGTACAATATCGGTGACCCCCGAAACTCTCCCGATGGCCGAAACTGCACTTCCTATATATAATTCTTCACCTCCGGACCATTCCAGAACTCCTCGTTACGTCCGGGATCTTATCCGGGACTCCGAACAACTTTCGGTTTGCTGCATATTAATATCTTCTACAACCCTAGCGTCACCGAACCTTAAGTGTGTAGACCCTACGAGTTCGGGAGACACGTAGACATGACCGAGACGGCTCTCCGGCCAATAACCAACAGCGGGATCTGGATACCCATGTTGGCTCCCACATGATCCTCGATGATCTCATCGGATGAACCACGATGTCGAGGATTCAATCAACCCCGTATACAATTCCCTTTGTCAATCGGTACGTTACTTGCCCGAGACTCGATCGTCGGTATCCCAATACCTCGTTCAGTCTCGTTACCGGCAAGTCACTTTACTCGTATGTAATGCATGATCCCGTGACCAGACACTTGGTCACATTGAGATCATTATGATGATGCATTACCGAGTGGGCCCAGAGATACCTCTCCGTCGTACGGAGTGACAAATCCCAGTCTCGATCCATGTCAACCCAACAGACGCTTTCGGAGATACCCGCAGTATACCTTTGTAGTCACCCAGTTACGTTGTGACGTTTGGTACACCCAAAGCACTCCTATAGTATCCGGGAGTTACACGATCTCATGGTCTAAGGAAAAGATACTTGACAATGGAAAAGCTCTAGCAAACGAACTACACGATCTTGTGCTATGCTTAGGATTGGGTCTTGTCCATCACATCATTTTCCTAATGATGTGATCTCGTTATCAATGATATCCAATGTCCATAGTCAGGAAACCATGACTATCTGTTGATTAACGAGCTAGTCAACTAGAGGCTCACTAGGGACATGTTGTGGTCTATGTATTCACACGTGTATTACGATTTCCGGATAATACAGTTATAGCATGAATAAAAGACAATTACCATGAACAAGGAAATATAATAATAATCCTTTTATTATTGCCTCTAGGGCATTTTTCCAACAGTCTCCCACTTGCACTAGAGTCAATAATCTAGTTACATTGTGATGAATCGAACACCCATAGAGTTCTGGTGTTGATCATGTTTTGCTCGCGGAAGAGGTTTAGTCAACGGATCTGCGACATTCAGATCCGTATGTACTTTGCAAATATCTATGTCTCCATCTTGAACATTTTCACGGATGGAGTTGAAACGACGCTTGATGTGCCTGGTCTTCTTGTGAAACCTAGGCTCCTTGGGAAGGGCAATAGCTCCAGTGTTGTCACAGAAGAGAGTGATCGGCCCCGACGCATTGGGTATGACTCCTAGGTCGGTGATGAACTCCTTCATCCATATTGCTTCATGCGCTGCCTCCGAGGCTGCCATGTACTCCGCTTCACATATAGATCCCGCCACGACGCTCTGCTTGCAACTGCACCACCTTACTGCTCCACGATTCAACATATACACGTATCCGGTTTGTGACTTAGAGTCATCCAGATCTGTGTCAAAGCTAGCATCGACGTAACCCTTTACGACGAGCTCTTCGTCACCTCCATAAACGAGAAACATGTCCTTTGTCCTTTTCAGGTACTTCAGGATATTCTTGACCGTTGTCCAGTGTTCCTTGCCGGGATTACTTTGGTACCTTCCTACCAAACTTACGGCAAGGTTTACATCAGGTCTGGTACACAGCATGGCATACATAATAGATCCTATGGCTAAGGCATAGGGGATGACACTCATCTCTTCTTTATCTTCTGCCGTGGTCGGGCATTGAGCCGAGCTCAATCTCACACCTTGCAATACAGGCAAGAACCCTTTCTTGTACTGATCCATATTGAACTTCTTCAATATCTTATCAAGGTATGTGCTTTGTGAAAGACCTATGAGGCGTCTCGATCTATCCCTATAGATCTTGATGCCTAATATGTAAGCAGCTTCTCCAAGGTCCTTCATTGAAAAACACTTATTCAAGTAGGCCTTAATGCTATCCAAAAGTTCTATATCATTTCCCATCAAAAGTATGTCATCTACATATAATATGAGAAATGCTACAGAGCTCCCACTCACTTTCTTGTAAACGCAGGCTTCTCCATAAGTCTGCATAAACCCAAATGCTTTGATCATCTCATCAAAGCGAATGTTCCAACTCCGAGATGCTTGCACCAGCCCATAAATGGATCGCTGGAGCTTGCACACCTTGTTAGCATTCTTAGGATCGACAAAACCTTCCGGCTGCATCGTATACAGTTCTTCCTTAAGATGTCCGTTAAGGAATGTCGTTTTGACGTCTATCTGCCATATCTCATAATCATAGTATGCGACAATTGCTAACATGATTCAGACGGACTTTAGCTTCGCTACGGGAGAGAATGTCTCATCATAGTCAACCCCTTGAACTTGTCGTTAACCCTTAGAGACAAGTCGAGCTTTATAGATGGTAACATTACCATCCGCGTCCGTCTTCTTCTTAAAGATCCATTTGTTTTCTATCGCTCGCCGATCATCTGGCAAGTCTGTCAAAGTCCATACTTAGTTTTCATACATGGATCCTGTCTCGGATTGCATGGCTTCAAGCCATTTGTTGGAATCTAGGCCCGCCATCGCTTCTTCATAGTTCGAAGGTTCACCGTTGCCTAACAACATGATTTCCAGGACAGGGTTGCCATACCACTCTGGTGTGGAACGTGTCCTTGTGGACCTATGAAGTTCAGTAGCAACTTGATCCGAAGTACCTTGATCATCATCATTAATTTCCTCTCCAGTCGGTGTAGGCACCACAGGAACATTTTCCTGAGCTGCACTACTTTCCAGTTCAAGAGGTAATACTTCATCGAGTTCTACTTTCCTCCCACTTACTTCTTTCGAGAGAAACTCTTTTTCCAGAAAGGATCCGTTCTTGGCAACAAAGATCTTGCCCTCGGATCTTAAGTAGAAGGTATACCCAATGGTTTCCTTATGGTATCCTATGAAGACGCATTTTCCAACTTGGGTTCGAGCTTTTCAGGTTGAAGTTTCTTGACATAAGCATCGCATCCCCAAACTTTTAGAAACGACAGCTTAGGTTTCTTCCCAAACCATAATCCATACGGTGTCGTCTCAATGGATTTAGACGGAGCCCTATTTAAAGTGAATGTAGCTGTCTCTAGAGCGTATCCCCAAAATAATAGCGGTAAATCGGTAAGAGACATCATAGATCGCACCATATCCAATAGAGTGCGATTACGATGTTCGAACACACCGTTACGCTGAGGTGTTCCAGGCGGCGTGAGTTGTGAAACGATTCCACATTTCCTTAACTGCGTACCAAATTCATGACTTAAATATTCTCCTCCACGATCTGATCGTAAGAACTTTATCTTTCGGTCACGTTGATTCTCTACCTCATTCTGAAATTCCTTGAACTTTTCAAAGGTCTCAGACTTGTGTTTCATCAAGTAGACATACCCATATCTACTCAAGTCATCAGTGAGAGTGAGAACATAACGATATCCTCCGCGAGCCTCAACGCTCATTGGACCGCACACATCGGTATGTATGATTTCCAATAAGTTGGTTGCTCGCTCCATTGTTCCGGAGAACGGAGTCTTGGTCATTTTGCCCATGAGGCATGGTTCGCATGTGTCAAATGATTCATAATCGAGAGATTCTAAAAGTCCATCAGCATGGAGCTTCTTCACACGCTTGACACCAATGTGACCAAGGCGGCAGTGCCACAAGTATGTGGGACTATCGTTATCAACTTTACATCTTTTGGTATTCACACTATGAATATGTCTAACATTACGTTCGAGATTCATTAAGAATAAACCATTGACCATCCGGGATGACCATAAAACATATCTCTCATATAAATAGAACAACCATTATTCTCGGATTTAAATGAGTAGCCATCTCGTATTAAACGAGATCCAGATACAATGTTCATGCTCAAACTTGGCACTAAATAACAATTATTGAGGTTTAAAACTAATCCCGTAGGTAAATGCAGAGGTAGCGTGCCGACGGCGATCACATCGACCTTGGAACCATTCGCGACGCGCATCGTCACCTCGTCCTTCACCAGTCTCCGCTTATTCCGCAGCTCCTGCTTTGAGTTACAAATATGAGCAATGGCACCGGTATCAAATACCCAGGAGCTACTACGAGCACTGGTAAGGTACACATCAATTACATGTATATCACATATACCTTTAGTGTTGCCGGCCTTCTTGTCCGCTAAGTATTTGGGACAGTTCCGCTTCCAGTGACCCTTCCCTTTGCAATAAAAACACTCAGTTTCAGGCTTGGGTCCACTCTTTGACTTCTTCTCGGCAACTGGCTTACCGGGTGCGGCAACATCCTTGCCGTCCTTCTTGAAGTTCTTCTTACCCTTGCCTTTCTTGAACTTGGTGGTTTTATTGACCATCAACACTTGATGTTCCTTTCTGATTTCTACCTCCGCTGACTTCAGCATTGAAAATACTTCAGGAATAGTTTTCACCATCCCCTGCATATTGTAGTTCATCACAAAGCTCTTATAGCTCGGTGGGAGCGACTGAAGGATTCTGTCAATGACCGCCTCATTCGGGAGGTTAATGTCGAGCTGGGACAGGCGGTTGTGCAACCCAGACATTTTGAGTATGTGCTCACTGACAGAACTATTTTCCTCCATCTTACAACTATAGAACTTGTCGGAGACTTCATATCTCTCGACCCGGGCGTGGGCTTGGAAAACCATTTTCAGCTCCTCGAACATCTCATATGCTTCGTGTTGCTCAAAATGCTTTTGGAGCCCCGGTTCTAAGCTGTAAAGCATGCCACACTGAACGAGGGAGTAATCATCAGCACGTGTCTGCCAAACGTTCAAATCGTCTTGCAGTGCTGGGAGAGCAGGTGGGTCACCTAGCGGTGCTTCTAGGACATATGCTTTCTTGGCAGCTATGAGGATGATCCTCAGGTTCCGGACCCAGTCCGTATAGTTGTTGCCATCATCTTTCAGCTTGGTTTTCTCTAGGAACACGTTGAAGTTGAGGTTGACATGAGCGTTGGCCATTTGATCTACAAGACATTTTGCAAAGGTTTTTAGACTAAGTTCATGATAATTAAGTTCATCTAATCAAATTATTTAATGAACTCCCACTCAGATTAGACATCCCTCTAGTCATCTAAGTGTTACATGATCCGAGTTGACTAGGCCATGTCCGATCATCACGTGAGACGGACTAGTCATCATCGGTGAACATCTCCATGTTGATCGTATCTTTCATACGACTCATGTTCAACCTTTCGGTCTCTTGTGTTCTGAGGCCATGTCTGTACATGCTAGGCTCGTCAAGTTAACCTAAGTGTTTTGCATGTGTAAATCTGTCTTACACCCGTTGTATGTGAACGTTAGAATCTATCACACCCGATCATGATGTGGTGCTTCGAAACAACGAACTGTCGCAACGGCGCACAGTTAGGGGGAACACTTTCTTGAAATTATTATGAGGGATCATCTTATTTACTACCATCGTTCTAAGTAAACAAGATGCAAAAACATGATAAACATCACATGCAATCAAATAGTAGTGACATGATATGGCCAATATCATATAGCTCCTTTGATCTCCATCTTCGGGGCTCCATGATCATCTTCGTCACCGGCATGACACCATGATCTCCATCATCATGATCTCCATCATCGTGTTTCCATGAAGTTGCTCGCCAACTATTACTTCTACTACTATAGCTAACGGTTTAGCAATAAAGTAAAGTAATTACATGGCATTAAATCATTGACACGTAGGTCATACAATAATTAAGACAACTCCTATGGCTCCTGCCGGTTGTCATACTCATCGACATGCAAGTCGTGATTCCTATTACAAGAACATGATCTCATACATCACAATATATCATTCATCATTCATCACAACTTTTGGCCATATCACATCACGAAGCAATTGCTGCAAAAACAAGTTAGACGTCCTCTAATTGTTGTTGCATCTTTTACGTGGCTGCAATAGGGTTCTAGCAAGAACGTTTTCTTACCTACGAAAAAGCCACAACGTGATTTGTCAACTTCTATTTACCCTTCATAAGGACCCTTTTCATCCAATCCGCTCCAACTAAAGTGGGAGAGACAGACACCCGCTAGCCACCTTATGCAACTAGTGCATGTCAGACGGCGGAACCTGTCTCACGTAAGCGTACGTGTAAGGTCGGTCCGGGCCGCTTCATCCCACAATACCGCTGAAGCAAAATAAGACTAGTAGTGGGAAGAAAGTTGACAACATCTACGCCCATAACAGATTTGTGTTCTACTTGTGCAAAGAGAACTACGCATAAACCTGGCTCTGATACCACTGTTGGGGAATGGTGCAAAAATAAAAAAATTCCTACATTCACCAAGATCAACCTATGAGTTCATCTAGCAACGAGAGATGGGAGTGCATCTACATACCCTTGTAGATCGCGAGCGGAAGCGTTCTAGGGAACGAGGTTGAGGGAGTCGTACTCGTCGTGATCCAAATCACTGGAGATCCTAGCGCCGAACGGACGGCACCTCCGCATTCAACACACGTACGGTCAGTGTGACGTCTCCTTCTTCTTGATCCATCAAGGGGAAAGGAGAGGTTGATGAAGATCCAGCAGCATGACGGCGTGGTGGTGGATGCAGCAGGGATCCCGGCAGGGCTTCGCCGAGCTTCTGCGAGAGGGAGAGGTGTAGCAGGGGAGAGGGAGGCGCCAAGACTTGGGGTGTGGCTGCCCTCCCTCCCCCCTTTATATAAGCCCCCTAGGGGGGCACTGGCCCTAGGAGATGGCATCTCCAAGGGGGGCGGCGGCCAAGGGGAAGGCTTGCCCCCCAAGGCAAGTGGAGGCGCCCCCCACCCTGGGTTTCCAACCCTAGGCGCAGGGGGGCCCAAGGGGGGCGCACCAACCCACCAGGGGCTGGTCCCCTCCCACTTCAGCCCACGAGGCCTTCCAGGATAGGTGGCCCTACCCTATCGACCCCCGGGACCCTTCCGGTGGTCCCGGTACAATACCGGTGACCCCCGAAACTCTCCCGATGGCCGAAACTGCAGTTCCTATATATAATGCTTCACCTCCGGACCATTCTGGAACTCCTCGTGACGTCCGAGATCTTATCCGGGACTCCGAACAACTTTCGGTTTGCTGCATACTAATATTTTCTACAACCCTAGCGTCACCGAACCTTAAGTGTGTAGACCCTATGGGTTCGGGAGACACGTAGACATGACCGAGACGGCTCTCCGGCCAATAACCAACAGCGGGATCTGGATACCCATGTTGGCTCCCACATGCTCCTCGATGATCTCATCGGATGAACCACGATGTCGAGGTTTCAATCAACCCCGTATACAATTCCCTTTGTCAATCGATATGTTACTTGCCCGAGACTCAATCATCGATATCCCAATACCTCGTTCAGTCTCGTTATCAACAAGTCACTTTACTCATATGTAATGCATGATCCCGTGACCAGACACTTGGTCACATTGAGATCATTATGATGATGCATTACCGAGTGGGCCGAGAGATACCTCTCCATCGTACGGAGTGACAAATCCCAGTCTTGATCCGTGTCAACCCAACAAACGCTTTCGGAGATATCCGCAGTATACCTTTATAGTCACCCAGTTACGTTGTGACGTTTGGTACACCCAAAGCACTCCTACGGTATCCGGGAGTTACACGATCTGATGGTCTAAGGAAAAGATACTTGACATTGGAAAAGCTCTAGCAAACGAACTACACGATCTTGTGCTATGCTTAGGATTGGGTCTTGTCCATCACATCATTCTCCTAATGATGTGATCTCGTTATCAATGATATCCAATGTCCATAGTCAGGAAATCATGACTATCTGTTGAGTAACGAGCTAGTTAACTAGAGGCACACTAGGGACATGTTGTGGTCTATGTATTCACACGTGTATTACGATTTCCGGATAATACAATTATAGCATGAATAAAAGACAATTACTATGAACAAGGAAATATAATAATAATCCTTTTATTATTGCCTCTAGGGCATATTTCCAACAGACGACACATGCAATGACGATGGTGCTCCCCGGCTTCGATCCAGCTGCGAGGGGGACGAAGGCGGGCCCGGCAATGTGACTGGACAACCTCCTAGGGTGTGAGGACGATGGTGGGCGCGACAATGGCGAGGCGGCGTTGACTACCTCTCGGGGCACGAGCAAAACTAAGAGGGAGAGGGGCGAGTGATAACCCACAAGTATAGGGGATCGCAACAGTTTTCGAGGGTAGAGTATTCAACCCAAATTTATTGATTCGACACAAGGGGAGCCAAGGAATATTCTCAAGTATTAGCAGTTCAGTTGTCAATTCAACCACACCTGGATAACTTAGTATCTGCAGCAAAGTGTTTAGTAGCAAAGTAGTATGGAAGTAACGGTAGCAGCGGCAAAAGTAACAATAGCAGTTTTGTAGTAGTTGTAACAGTAGCAACGGTAAAGTAAATAAGCAAAGCACAATATGTGAAAAGCTCGTAGGCATTGGATCAGTGATGGATAATTATGTCGGATGCGATTCCTCATGTAATAGTTATAATATAGGGTGACGCAGAACTAGCTCCAGTTCATCAATGTAATGTAGGCATGTATTCTGAATATAGTCATACGTGCTTATGGAAAAGAACTTGCATGACATCTTTTGTCCTACCCTCCTGTGGCAGCGGGGTCCTAATGGAAACTAAGGGATATTAAGGCTTCCTTTTAATAGAGAACCGGACCAAAGCATTAACGCATAGTGAATACACGAACTCCTCAAACTACGGTCATCACTGAGAAGTATCCCGATTATTGTCACTTCGGGGTTGTCGGATCATAACACATAATAGGTGACTATAGACTTGCAAGATAGGATCAAGAACTCACATATATTCATGAAAACATAATAGGTTCAGATCTGAAATCATGGCACTCGAGCCCTAGTGACAAGCATTAAGCATAACAAAGTCATAGCAACATCAATCTCAGAACATAGTGGATACTAGGGATCAAACCCTAACAAAACTAACTTGATTACATGGTAAATCTCATCCAACCCATCACCGTCCAGCAAGCCTACGAAGGAATTACTCACGCACGGCGGTGAGCATCATGAAATTGGTGATGGAGGATGGTTGATGATGACGATGGCGACGAATCCCCCTCTTCGGAGCCCCGAACGGACTCCAGATCAGCCCTTCCAAGAGAGATTAGGGCTTGGCTGCGGCTCCGTATCATAAAACGCGATGAAACTTTCTCTCAGATTTTTTTCTCCGCGAAAGCAAATATATGGAGTTGGAGTTGAGGTCGGTGGACGTCCAGGGGGCCCACGAGGCAGGGGCGCGCCCCCACCCTCGTGGACAGGGTGTGGGGCCCCTGACACTAATTCTTTCGCCAGTATTTTTTATTAATTCTAAAAAGTTGCTCCGTGGATTTTCAGGTCATTCCGAGAACTTTTATTTTTGCACAAAAATAACACCATGGCAGTTCTGCTGAAAACAGCGTCAGTCCGGGTTAGTTCCATTCAAATCATGCAAGTTAGAGTCCAAAACAAGGGCAAAAGTGTTTGGAAAAGTAGATACGACGGAGATGTATCAACTTCCCTAAGCTTAAACCTTTGCGCGTCCTCAAGCAATTCAGTTGACAAACTGAAAGTGTTAAAGAAAAACTTTTACAAACTATGTTTGATCTTGTTGTTGCAAATTTGTAAAGACAGCATTCAAGTTTTTAGAAAAGATCATGAACTAACCATATTCACAATAACACTTAGGTCTTATGTTTACTCATATCAATGGCATAATCAACTAGCGAGCAATAATAATAAATTTAGGATGACAACACTTTCTCAAAACAATCATAATATGATATAACAAGATGGTATCTCGCTAGCCCTTTCTGAGACCGCAAAACATAAATGCAGAGCACCTTTAAAGATCAAGGACTAACTAAACATTGTAATTCATGGTAAAAGAGATCCAGTGAAAGTCATACCCAATATAAATTAATAGTAATGTATGCAAATGACAGCGGTGCTCTCCAGCGGGTGCTTTTTAATAAGAGGGTGATGACTCAACATAAAATTAGATAGATAGGCCCTTCGCAGAGGGAAGCAGTGATTTGTAGAGGTGCCAGAGCTCGATTTTGAAATAGAGATGAATAACATTTTGAGCGGTATACTTTCACTGTCAACATAACAACTATGAGATCTCGATATCTTCCATGCTACACACATTATAGGCGGTTCCCAAACAGAATGGTAAAGTTTATACTCCCCTACCACCAACAAGCATCAATCCATGGCTTGCACGAAATAACGGGTGCCTCCAACTAGGAACAATCCTGGGGGAGTTTTGTTTAATTATTTTGATTTGATTTGAGCATGGGACTGGGCATCCCGGTTACCAGCCATTTTCTGGTGAATGAGGAGCGGAGTCCACTCCTCTTGAGAATAGCCCACCTAGCATGGAAGATACAAACAACCCCAGTTGATACATGAGCTGCTCGAGCATACAAAACAGAATTTCATTTGAAGGTTTAGAGTTTGGCACATACAAATTTACTTGGAACGGTAGGTAGATACCGCATATAGGAAGATATCACTAGTGCAGAACCGGGCAATAGCACCGGTTCGTAAGGCCCTTTAGTGCCGGTTACATAACCGGCACTAAATTGTGGTCACTAAAGGCCCTCCCCTTTAGTACCGGTTCAGCACGAACCGGTGCTAAAGGGCAACCACGTGGCACGAGCCAGCTCCGGGGGCCTGGAGCCCTTTAGTACCGGTTGGTAAGACCAACCGGTACTATAAGGTTGGGGGGGGTTAGTTTTATGATTTCTTTTTCATTTAATTTTGTGTTTCCATTTTAACTCTTTTTCGTTTGCTGGTATTTTACGATACTACACATTGTACACGTTATGCATATA
>NC_041389.1:671105320-671105975 GCF_002162155.2 Triticum dicoccoides | reverse complement strand
AATCATCGAGTTCAACATGATTGTCATGATATTATAAGCGTTCATATATAACACCACAAAAGCAAATCAGTTAAGTTTAGAACAAAGAACACGGACATGAAAGGACAAGTACTAATTAAGAGCAGCATGAAGAACTAGCTAAATCACTCCTGCTAGCTACGCTCTCTCTGGTAAAATAGCATAGAACATGTATAGCTCTCCTGATTGATCATACTGGAGCATGCCGATGAACCTGTCTCCTAATCGTGGGCTGCGCTTCTCATTGCTGCCCCCTAGTACTTCTCTGCGATCATTAACAATTTTCCTCCAATCTTTCACTATTAAGCATCCATCGCTTCTAGAAATCCTGAATGCATTCATGTGCAATGCAGGATATCTTGGCCGTAAGCTAACAATTGACATCTGACCTTTAGTCTCGATCCCCTGAGGCACAACTGCCGTCGGGAGTCCCTGTTGAAGAACATCGTATAGTACTTAATTAATATACTTAGCAATGAAAGTTTAGCAAAAAAAATATGTATGCAAAATATGCACCGAGGACAAATAGTAAATATCTTACCATCATTCCTAAATAGATGTGACCGTAGTTCAATACCATCACTATTGGTCGCACGTTTTGAGTACTAACATTTCTAAGTGCAGGAAGAAAATTTGT
>NC_041389.1:671068045-671103999 GCF_002162155.2 Triticum dicoccoides | reverse complement strand
CGGCGGGGCGCGCGGCGACGACGATGACGGGCGGCGGGGGCGGTGAGGGCGACGGCACGGCAGCGCGGCGGCGTCGGCGTCGTCGTCGAGATCGAGACTCTCTCGCGCGAGAAGTGGAACGAAGCGGCGACGAGATAACTAATTTTTCGTAAGTGTCATATATATAGGGGGAGCCTTTAGTACCGGTTGGATCCACCAACCGATACTAAAGGCCAATTTTAGCCAGCCCAAGCGGCGGGAAACTGGGCCTTTAGTACCGGTTGGTGGCTCCAACCGGTACTAAAGGGCAACACATTAGTACCGGTTGGAGCCACCAACCGGTACTAATGGCCGTGCGCTGCCACCGCAGTGCACTATGTTTAGTCCCACCTCACCGAGCGAAGGGCAACCACACTGGTTTATAAACCCAGCCGCGGCTGCCCTTTCGAACTCCTCTATTTAGCAGGCTTCTGGGCCTAACTAGGGCGCGCTGCCCTGTGAGCCTGCTGGCCCTACTGGGCATGTATTTGCACACCCAAGGTCTGGCAGGCCCACAGGACAGCGCCCCAACATTCTTCTTCCTCTTCTTCTCCTTCTTCTTCCTCTTCTTCTTCTTCCTCTTCTTCCTCTTCTTCTTCTTCTTCTTCCTCTTCTCCTTCTTCTTCCTCCTTCTTCTTCCTCTTCTTATTCTTCTTCTTCTTCTTCTTCTTCTTCTTCTTATTTCTGCGTAGTTTTTTGTATAGTTTTTTCTTTTCTGTTATATTTATTTTCTTCTATTCATTTGTGAGTAGTTTTTCATCTAGTTTGCCAAAATTCAACATTTTCAGAGTTCATTTTGTTGTGATTTTCAATTTCATGGTCATTTTGTAAAGGATTGAAAAATAGCAAATATAATTTTTTTCTTTTCTGCTTTATTTTTTCTTCTATTTATTTCTGAGTAGTTTTTTCTTTTCTGCTATATTTATTTTCTTCTATTTATTTCTGAGTAGTTTTTTTATTTTGTTTTTTTCTTTTCAACTATAGTTTTTCTTCTTTTCTGCTATTTTTTCTTTTCTGCTATTTTTTCTTTTCTGCAAAACTTGATGGTCAAAGTCTGGAGTTATAACTTAAAAAAAAGAAATGTCGACGTGCAATTAGTTTTTGCCATAACAGAAGAAGTCCGGAGTTGTAATAAGTTATTAAAAATAAAAAAGAGGTGCAATGCTCGTTAATTTGCTTCAAGCCTTTCGGAATAGTGTAAACTGCACTGCGCATAGCTCCATGCAGTCTACCGTATTCCTGAAGGCTTGAAGCTAAGCAACATGAGCATTGAGCCTCTTCTTCATCGTCTCTGCACTCAGGGCTTATAAACCGCTCGTAGTCCCTCTCACTTCGCGAGGTGGGACTAAAAAACAGCTTGCCATAACCTCATTAGTACAGGTTCGTGGTACGAACCGGCACTAAATGGTGGTGGTGGGGCCATAGCCTGACCGCAGGCTGACACAACCTCTTTAGTACCAGTTCGTGGCATGAACCGATACTAAAGGTTCGCCACGAACCGGTGCTATTGATCACCGCCACGAACCGGCACTAGTGTACACATTAGTGCCGGCTGAAATTCCAACCGGCACTATTGTGCTTCACATTTGACCCTTTTTCAACTAGTGTATGGTGGACTCATATGGAATAACTTTGGGGTTTATGGAGTTTGGATGCACAAGCAGTATTCCCTCTTAGTACAGGTGAAGGCTAGCAAGAGACTGGGAAGCGACCAACTGAGAGAGCGACAACAGTCATGAACGTGCATTAAAATTAATCAACACCAAGAGTGCAAGCATGAGTAGGATATAATCCACCATGAACATAAATATCGTGAAGGCTATGTTCATTTTGTTTCAACTACATGCGTGAACATGTGCCAAGTCAAGTCACTCGAATCATTCAAAGGAGGATACCACCCTATCATACCACATCACAACCATTTTAATAGCATGTTGGCATGCAAGGTAAACCATTATAAGCTCCTAGCTAATTAAGCATGGCATAAGCAACTGTAATCTCTAATTGTCATTGCAAACATGTTTATTCATAATAGGCTGAATCAGGAACGATGAACTAATCATATTTACAAAAACAAGAGAGGTTGAGTTCACACCATCTTCTCTCATCTCAATTAATCCATCATATATCGTCATTATTGCCTTTCACTTGCACGACCGAACGGTGTGGATAATAATAATAGTGCATGTGTATTGGACTAAGCTGGAATCTGCAAGCATTCAATTCAAGGGAGAAAACAAGGTAATATGGGCTCTTGGTTAAATTAACAATAAAGCATAAGAGAGCCACTTAACATTTTCATTATGGTCTTCTCCTCTCAACCCCCAAAGGAAAGAAAAAAAACAAAACTATTTACACGGGAAAGCTCCCAACAAGCAAAAGAAGAATGAGAAATCTTTTTGGGTTTTCTTCTATTTACTACTACAAGCATGGAAAGTAAACTAACTAATTTTTTTGGTTTTTCTTAAGGTTTATCAAACACACAAGAAGAAAGCTAGAAAAAGAAATAAAACTAGCATGGATAGTACAATGAAAAAGTATGAGCACCGACGACTAGAGTGAGTGTGTGGACATGAATGTAATGTCGGTGAGAAATACGTACTCCCCCAAGCTTAGGCTTTTGGCCTAAGTTGGTCTATGGCCATGGGTAGCCTGACTGATATCCAAAGTTGTAACTTGGGTCGTACTGAGATGCAGCAGCCATTGCCTCCTGGGCTACGGCATGGCGGCGAGCTGCTTCCGTCCTCCTCTCGTACTCGGTTGCCTCCTCCCTGGTTATAACATATCTTCTTTTTGCCTGATAATCAAAAAGGGCAGGAGCAGGGAGAGTGATATGGACAGCTCAACGTTTGTCAAAGATTAGTCAATACTGGAGGAATTGTTCATTCCTTTCAAGAAAATGATGACTAACCATGACATTATAATCTAAATAAGCGGGAGGCAACTCCCTATCATCTTCATGTGGAGGTATACCAAGATAATTATCCACACAGGTCGCATAAATCCTCCAAACAAATCTCCAACTAAACCATTATTATGCAACTGATACGTCTCCAACGTATCTATAATTTTTTATTGTTCCATGCTATTATATTACCCCTTTTGGATGTTTATGGGCTTTATTTTACACATTTATATTATTTTTGGGACTAACCTACTAACCGGAGGCCCAGCCCATATTGCTATTTTTTTTCTATTTCAGAATTTGAAGAAAAGGAATATCAAACGGAGTCCAAACGGAATGAAACCTTCGGGAGCATGATTTTTAGGACGAACGTGATCCAGAGGACTTGGAGTGCAAGTCAAGAAGCAATCGAGGTGGCTAGGAGATAGGAGGGCACGCCCCCTGTCTCGTGGGCCCCTCGGGCGGCCACCGACGTACTTCTTCCTCCTATATATACTCACGTACCCCGAAAACATCCAGGGAGCCAACGAAAAACAATTTCCACCACCGTAACCTTCTGTATCCACGCGATCCCATCTTGGAGCCTTCGCCGGCGCTCCGCCAGAGGAGGAATCGACCACGGAGGGCTTCTACATCAACACCATAGCCCCTCTGATGATTTGTGAGTAGTTTACCACAGACCTTTGGGTCCATAGTTATTAGCTAGATGGCTTCTTCTCTCTTTTTGGATCTCAATACCATGTTCCCCCCCTCTCTTGTGGAGATCTATTCGATGTGACTCTTTTTGCGGTGTGTTTGTCGAGATCCGATGAATTGTGGGTTTATGATCAAGTTTATCTATGAGAAATATTTGAATCTCCTCTGAATTCTTTTATGTATGATTGAGTTATCTTTGCAAGTATCTTCGAATTATCAGTTTGGTTTGCCCTACTAGATTGATCTTTCTTGCCATGGGAGAAGTGCTTAGCTTTGGATTCAATCTTGCGGTGTCCTTACCCAGTGATAGAAAGGGTTGCAAGGCACATATTGTATTGTTGCCATTGAGGATAAAAAGATGGGGTTTACATCATATTGCTTGAGTTTATCCTTCTACATCATGTCATCTTTCTTAATGCGTTACTCTGTTCTTATATGAACTTAATACTCTAGATGCATGCTGGATAGCGGTCGATGTGTGGAGTAATAGTAGTAGATGCAGGCAGGAGTCGGTCTACTTGTCACGGACGTGATGCCTATATATATGATCATTCCTAGATAATCTCATAATTATTCGCTTTTCTATCAATTGCTCGACAGTAATTTGTTCACCCACCGTAATACATATGCTATCTTGAGAGAAGCCACTAGTGAAACCTATGGCCCCCGGGTCTATCTTTTATCATATAAGCTTTCAATCAACTTTTATTTGCATCTTTACTTTTCCAATATGTATTATAAAATACAAAAAATATATTTATCTTATCATATTATCTCTATCAGATCTCACTTTCGCAAGTGACCATGAAGGGATTGACAACCCCTTTATTGCGTTTGGTTGCGAGTTCTTTGTTTGTTTGTGTAGGTGCATGGGACTTCAGAGGAGCCTCCTACTGGATTGATACCTTGGTTCTCAAAAACTGAGGGAAATACTTACGCTACTATTGCTGCATCACCCTTTCCTCTTCAAGGAAAACCAACGCAAGCTCAAGACGTAGCAGCAACCTACGTGCAACAATTGCCCCCAAGTTGTATTGTTTGTCACCTAATACAACACTCTTGAGAACACAAAGATCAGGAACACACATGTGACATGCTTCATCTTTATCGTTAATGCATCTACCAATGAAAAGAGCAAAATAATGTATAGCAGGAAAGTGGATGCTCCCTATGGTAGCTTGCGCTCTTTCTCTAGATTCTCCCACAGCGATACTAGCAAGAAAGTCTTTATATTCAGATTTACGGGGTTCATTAACATTGCCCCACTGCGGGAGTTTACAAGCAGTAGTGAAATCTTCTAGGTCCATGGTATATGATTTATCATAAATATCAAACAGGACAGTTGGAGAATTACGTGAAGATGTAAATTTAAACCTTCTCACAAAGGAGTCAGTCAAATAGTAGTACTGAGGACACTTATCTTGCATGAAGTCCTCAAGATCGGCATTCCGCACATATGCATCAAATTCATCCTTGATGCCCGCATTGACCATAAACTCCTCTGACGGCCATTCACAAGGCCGCACGTCAGCTTCCCTTGGTGGTTCATCATCCTGCTCACGCGTTGCGAGCCTGGGTCCTTTCTTTCTTGAAGAACCACCTTGGTACATTTTCCTAGACATATTTCTTCCTCTAAAAAAATTCTGAAATTTTTAGTAACTCAAAATAAAAGTGAATCAAACTCAACAAAACTGATAGCAACTACTCCCACAAGTGCCTAGAGCCTATTTCATGCATTAAAATTACTTGGGACCATATAAATTTGACATGCAAGCTCAAGAACAGGGTCACCTAGGCAACAAAAAATTGCAATAAATAAAGCACTAGAACAAAACTAATTGGACCAATGGAGGAGTCACATACCAAAGAACAATCTCCCAAAGCAGTTTTGTGAATGGAGCTTTGAGCAAGGAGATCGAAAATGGTAGCAAAGTGAGCTAGAACTCGTGCTTGAGCTGGATGGTGAATTTTTTGGGAGGAATAAGAAGTGTGTGGGTGCAGGAATAAGTGGAGGGGGCCCACCATGGGCCCACGAGGCAGGGGGCGCGCCCTGTAGGGGTGGGCGCGCCTTGGACCCTCGTGGCCAGGTGCCAGCTCCCCCTGCTGCGTTCTCAGTGCCAGATATTCTCAAATATTCCAGCAAAAATCATACTAAATTTGCAGGGCATTTGGAGAGCTTTTATTTTCGGGATATTTTTTTATTGCATGGATAATTTAGAAAGCAGACATGAAATACTATTTTTACTTTATTTAATCTAAATAACAGAAAGTAAAAGGAGGGTACAGAAGTTTGTGCCTTCTAACTTCATCCATCTCATGCTCATCAAAAAGGAATCCACTAACAAGGTTGATCAAGTCTTGTTAACATACTCATTCCGAATAACATGGAACCGGAGAAATTTCGAATAACACTAGGTTACCTCAACAGGGATATGCACATCCCCAATAATAAGAATATCATATTTCTTCTTGACAGTAGGAAGAGGAAATTCAAAACCTCCAATAATGATAGTTGGAATTTTTCCAATAGAATTGATGCTATGAACTTGAGGTTGTTTCCTCGGAAAGTGTACCATATGCTCATTACCATTAACATGAAAAGTGACATTGCCTTTGTTGCAACCAATAACAGCCCCTGCAGTATTCAAAAAGGGTCCACCAAGGATAATTGACATACTATCATCCTCGGGAATATCAAGAATAACAAAGTCCGTTAAGATAGTAACGTTGGCAACCACAACAGGCACATCCTCACAAATACCGACAGGTATAGCAGTTGATTTGTTAGCCATTTGCAAAGATATTTCAGTAGGTGTCAACTTACTCAATTCAAGTCTACGATATAAAGAGAGAGGCATAACACTAACACCGGCTCCAAGATCACATAAAGCAGTTTTAACATAGTTTCTTTTAATGGAACATGGTATAGTTGGTACTCATGGATCTCCAAGTTTCTTAGGTATTCCACCCTTAAAAGTATAATTAGCAAGCATGGTGGAAATTTCAGCTTCCAGTATCTTTCTTTTATTTGTAATAATATCCTTCATGTACTTAGCATAAGGATTTACTTTAAGCATATCAGTTAAGCGCATACGTAAGAAGATAGATCTAATCATTTCATCAAAGCGCTCAAAATCCTCATCATCCTTTTTCTTGGATGGCTTAGGAGGAAAAGGCATGGGTTTCTGAACCCATGGTTCTCGTTCCTTACCGTGCTTCCTAGCAACAAAATCTCTCTTATCATAACGTTGATTCTTTGATTGTGGGTTATCAAGATCAACAGCGGGTTCAATCTCTACATCATTATCATTGCTAGGTTGAGCATCAACATGAACATTATTATTAACATCATCACTAGGTTCATGTTCATCACCAAATTGTGTTTCAGCATCAGAAATAGAAATATCATTGGGATTCTCAGGTGTGTCTACAACAGGCTCACTAGAAGCATGCAAAGTCCTATCATTTTCCTTTTTCTTCTTTTTAGAAGGACTAGGTGCATCTACATTTTTTCTCCGAGAATCTTGCTCAATTCTCTTAGGGTGGCCTTCAGGATACAAAGGTTCCCGAGTCATTTTACCAGTCCTAGTAGCCACTCTAACAGCAAAATCATGTTTATTATTTAATTCATTGAGCAATTCACTTTGAGCTTTGAGTACTTGTTCTGCTTGAGTGGTAACCATAGAAGCATATTTACTAATGAGTTTAAGTTCACCTTTAAGTCTAGCCATATAATCACTCAAGCGTCCAATCATGTAAGAATTACTCTTTAATTCTCTACCAACATAAGCATTGAAATTTTCTTGTCTAGCCATAAAGTCATCAAATTCATCCAAGCATTGGCTAGCAAACTTAGTAGACGGAATTTCAACCTTATCATATCTATAGAGATAATTTACCTTTACTACCTGTGTCGGGTTATCAAGACCATGTGTTTCTTCAATAGGTGGTGTATTAAGACCATGCATTTCTTCAACAGGAGGTAAATTCTTAACATCTTCAGCTTTAATACCTTTTTCTTTCATAGATTTGTTTGCCTCTTGCATATCTTTAGGACTGAGAAATAGAACATCCCTCTTCTTCGCAGTTGGTTTAGGAGTTGGCTCAGGAATTGGCTCAGGAAGAGTCCAATTATTTTCATTAGTCAACATATTATTCAATAGCAATTCAGCTTGACCGACAATTCTTTCCCTGAAAACACAACCAGCACAACTATCCAAGTGGTCCTTGGAAGCATCGGTTAGTCCATTGTAAAAGATATCAAGTATTTCATTTTTCTTAAGAGGATGATCAGGCAAAGCATTAAGTAGCCGGAGAAGCCTCCCCCAAGCTTGTGGGAGACTATCTTCTTCAATTTGCACAAAATTATATATTTCCCTCAAGGCAGCTTGTTTCTTATGAGCAGGGAAATATTTAGCAGAGAAGTAATAAATCATATCATGGGGATTATGCACACAACCAGGATCAAGAGAATTAAACCAAGTTTTAGCATCACCCTTTAACGAGAATTGAAATATCTTAAGGATATAATAGTAGCAAGATTTCTAATCATTAGTGAACAGGGTAGCTATATCATTTAACTTAGTAAGATGTGCCACAGCAGTTTTAGATTCATAACCATAAAAAGGATCAGATTCAACCAAAGTAATTATCTCAGGATCGACAGAGAATTCATAATCCTTATCAGTAACAAAGATAGGTGAAGTAGAAAAAGCAGGGTCATATTTCATTCTAGCATTTAGAGATTTCTGTTTCAGTTTAGCTAATAACTTCTTAAGATCAGATCTGTCATTGCAAGCAAGAATATCTCTAGTAGTTTCTTCATCCATAACATAACCCTCAGTAACAACAGGCAATTCATATTTAGGGGGAGAACCTTCATCATCACTATCTTTAATAATTTCATTTTCAAGAATTTCATTCTCTCTAACCCTAGCAAGTTGTTCATCAAGATATTCACCTAATGGCACAGTAGTATCAAGCACAGAAGTATTTTCATCATAAGTATCATGCATAGCAGAAGTGGCATCATCAATAACATGCGACATATCAGAATTAATAGCAGAAGCAGGTTTAGGTGTCGCAAGCTTACTCATAACAGAAGGAGAATCTAGTGCAGAGCTAGATGGCAGTTACTTACCTCCCCTCGTAGTTGAGGGATAAATCTTAGTTCTTTTGTCTTTCAAGTTCCTCATAGTGATCAGCAGATATAAATCCCAAGTGACTCAAAGAATAGAGCTATGCTCCCCGGCAACGGCGCCAGAAAATAGTCTTGATAACCCACAAGTATAGGGGATCGCAACAGTTTTCGAGGGTAGAGTATTCAACCCAAATTTATTGATTCGACACAAGGGGATCCAAAGAATATTCTTAAAGATTAGCAGTTGAGTTGTCAATTCAACCACACCTGGATAACTTAGTATCTGCAGCAAAGTGTTTAATAGCAAAGTAGTATGGAAGTAACGGTAGCAGCAGCAAAAGTAACGGTAGCAGTTTTGTAGTAGTTGTAAAAGTAGCAACGGTAAAGTAAATAAGCAAAGCACAATATGTGAAAAGCTCGTAGGCATTGGATCAGTGATGGATAATTATGTCGGATGCAATCCCTCATGTAATAGTTATAACATAGGATGACACAGAACTAGCTCCAGTTCATCAATGTAATGTAGGCATGTATTCCAAATATAGTCATACGTGCTTATGGAAAAGAACTTGCATGCCATCTTTTGTCCTACCTTCCCGTGGCAACGGGGTCCTAATAGAAACTAAGGGATATTAAGGCCTCCTTTTGATAGAGAACCGGACCAAAGCATTAACACATAGTGAATACATGAACTCCTCAAACTACGGTCATCACCGAGAAGTATCCCGATTATTGTCACTTCGGGGTTGTCGGATCATAACACATAATAGGTGACTATAGACTTGCAAGATAGGATCAAGAACTCACATATATTCATGAAAACATAATAGGTTCAGATCTGAAATCATGGCAGTCGGGCCCTAGTGACAAGCATTAAGCATAGCAAAGTCATAGCAACATCAATCTCAGAACATAGTGGATACTAGGGATCAAACCCTAACAAAACTAACTTGATTACATGGTAAATCTCATCCAACCCATCACCGTCCAGCAAGCCTACGATGGAATTACTCACGCACGGCGGTGAGCATCATGAAATTGGTGGTTGAGGATGGTTGATGATGACGACAGCGACAAATCCCCCTCCTCCGGAGCCCCGAACGGACTCCAGATCAGCCCTCCCGAGAGAGATTAGGGCTTGGCGGCGGCTCCGTATCGTAAAACGCGATGAAACTTTCTCTCTGATTTTTTTCTTTGCGAAAGAAAATATATGGAGTTGGAGTTGAGGTCGGTGGATGTCCAGGGGGCCCACGAGGCAGGGGGCGCGCCCTAGGGGAGGGGGCGCGCCCCCACCCTCGTGGAGAGGGTGTGGGCCCCCTAACACTAATTCTTTCGCCAGTATTTTTTATTAATTCTAAAAAGTTGCTCCATGGATTTTCAGGTCATTCCGAGAACTTCTATTTCTGCACAAAAATAACATCATGGCAGTTCTGCTGAAAACAGCGTCAGTCCGGGTTAGTTCCATTCAAATCATGCAAGTTAGAGTCCAAAACAAGGGCAAAAGTGTTTGGAAAAGTAGATACGACGAAGACGTATCAGCGAGCAAGGAAAACCGAGGGAGGCTAGGGTTTCGGGGGTGTGGGGATGCTCTTAAACTCTCAGGGGGCGGTGGATGGCCGACACGTGGCTTGGCGCGGCCATGACCGTGGGATGCTGCCACGATCCCCTGCCTCCCTGTAGTAGGAGGTAGAGGATGGCCTAGGTGGGTTGGGTTGCACTGTGGCCACTAGGGCCCAGTGTAGTGATACGTCTCCAATGTATCTATAATTTATGAAGTATTCATGCTATTATATTATCATTCTTAAATGTTTTACAATCATTTTATAACAATTTTATATCATTTTTTGGGACTAACCTATTGACATAGTGCCTAGTGCCAGTTGCTGTTTGTTGCTTGTTTTTTACATTGCAGAAAATCAATACCAAACGGAGTCCAAACGCAGGAAAACTTTTTGGAGAATTTTTTTGGACCACAAGACACAACTTGGGCCAAAGCAGTACTAGAGGGGTGCCCCGAGGGGGGCACGACCCACCTAGGCGCGCCTGGGGGCCCAGTCGTGCCCTGGTGGGTTGTGCCCACCTCAGTGGCCTCCCGCGCCGCCTCTTCGCCCTATAAATTCCCAACTATTCCAAAAACCCTAGGGGATTCGATAGGTCAGAAGTTCCACCGCCGCAAGCCTCTGTAGCCACGAAAAACCAATCTATACCCCGTTCTGGCACCCCGACGGAGGGGGAAATCATCACCGATGGCCGTCTTCAACATCTCGCGGCTACCATGATGAGGAGGGAGTAGTTCACCCTCAGGGTTGAGGGTTTGTACCAGTAGCTATGTGTTTAATCTCTCTCTCTCTCTCTCTCATGTTCTGAGATGTCATGATCTTGATGTATCGCGGGCTTTGTTAATATAGTTGGATCATATGGTGTTTTCCCCTCTCTATGTTGTCGTGAATTGAGTATTCCCTTTGAGATATCGTTTTATCGGATTGAATAATTTTATGGATTTGAGAACACTTGATGTATGTCTTGCTACGAATACCCGTGGTGACAATAGGGTATCATATTCATTCACTTGATATGTGTTTTCGCATTCAAATTGCGGATTTCCGAAGTGACATTGGGGTAATCTATGCATAGGGGTTGATGCACGTTCTCGTCTTTGTTTCTCCGGTAGAAATCTTGGGGCGCTCTTTGAGGTTCTTTATGTTGGATCGAGTATTATGAATCTGAAATTGCTTGATGGGTATCGTATAATTAACTCATGGATACTTGTGGTGACATTGGAGTATCTAGGTGATATTAGAGTTGGTTGATGTGTATCATATGTTTTTATTTTAGTATGAACTCTTGGATAGATCGAACAAAAAGAATAACTTTGCATTATTTTAGTACGAACTCTTGAATAGATCGAACAAAAAGAATAACTTTAAGGTGATTTCGTACCTTACAAACAATTTCTTCTTATATTCTCCACTAGATAAAACTTTGGAGTGATTCTTCATCACACGTTGAGGGATGGTTATATGATCCAATTAGATTAGCATTGTTAAGAGATTGCACTAGCGAAAGTACAGATCATAGGCCTCATTTTCAAGCATTGCAATACCATTTGTGTTCACTTTTTTTACTTGCTACCTTGCTGTTTTTTATTCTCCCTATTACAAAAATCAATATCTATTATCATTACTACACTTGTATCACCATCGCTTCGCCGAACTAGTGCACCTATACAATTTACCATTGTATTTGGTGTGTTGGGGACACAAGAGACTCTTTGTTATTTGGTTGCAGGGTTGTTAGAGAGAGACCATCTTCATCCTACACCTCCCACGGACTGATAAATTTTAGGTCATCCACTCGAGGGAAAATTGCTACTGTCCTACAAAACTTTGCGTTTGGAGGCCCAACACGAGTCTACAAGAATAAAGTTGCGTAGTAGACATCATGTAGCAGTAGGCTTTTAGCTCTTTTAATTTTTATTTTTCTGCATTTTATTTTCTCTACTATTTTGCATTTTTATAAATAGCAAATGATTTTTGTTGGACTTAATATTTAGCACATTAATAGTAGGTAATATCTTGAGTTAGACACAAGATTTCAAGTGGTTTGGAAATGCATAAACATTTTTCTTTTGAAATAGCTATGTTAGTTGCTATTGGGCCACTTTATAATTTGCTAGAGATTAATTGGTGAGTCAAATAAAGCTCGTGTCAACATGATAAATGATCAGGGGAATGTATAGAATAATATGCACATTTTAGTTTTCAAATTTAAGAAATAATAATTTAACTTGCATTTCGATTTTAAATTTGACTTTTATTTTTATCAAGTGGCAATTAAGTTTATCAAACATGGTGACATGATATCATTAGGTTGGAATTACTGTATCATGATTATTGGGGTGTGTAAGGGCATATTTTTCCCTATGTGGTTTTGGTGATTGATGACAATGCATTTGCGGAATAATCATGTGCATTGAGCATTTCAGATATCTCATCTCTAGGCACAAGACGATTCGGTGCCCCTCGGAGCCTAGTGAAGACGACGTTTCTCTATGTTTCTTTTTGATGGATTTGAGTCGTAGGAAAGTCGTAATATTAAGAGGGGGCCCGCTTCGAAAAGGTTAGGGTGGAATCAACACGTACACGTCTGTTCCTTTGCACCACCTTTCCTTTGCTTCTTTGGAGCACCGACCGCTTACCCGTGTCTTTACAAAATGAAGGACTCCAAGTGCTATTGTGCTATGGCATGTGGTAGTACTGCCCAAGGGAGCAGTAGTACCGCATTGGCTGATACGTCCATTTTGCATCATGCTTTTATATCAATATTTATTGCATTATGTGATGTTACTACACATTATGTCACAATACTTATGCCTTTTCTCTCTTATTTTACAAGGTTTACATGAATAGGGAGAATGCCGGCAGCTGGAATTCTGGGCTGGAAAAGGAGCAAATATTAGAGACCTATTCTGCACAACTCCAAAAGTCCTGAAACTCCATGAAAGTCAGTTTTGGAATATATTAAAAATATTGGGCGAAGAAAGCACCAGAGGGGGGCCACCCACCATCCACGAGCTGGGGAGGGCGCGCCCTACCCCCTGGGCGCGCCCCCCTGCCTCGTGGGCCACATGGTATGTCCCCTGATGCCCATCTTCTGCTATATGGTGTATTTTGCCCTGAAAAAAATCATAAGGAAGCTTTCGGGACGAAGCGCCACGGTCTCGAGGTGGAACCTTGGCAGAACCAATCTAGGGCTCCGGCGGAGCTGTTCTGTCATGGAAACATCCCTCCGAGAGGGGGAAATCGTCGCCATCGTCATCACCATCGATCCTCTCATCGAGAGGGGGTCAATATCCATCAACATCTTCACCAGCACCATCTCCTCTCAAACCCTAGTTCATCTCTTGTATCCGATCTTTGTCTCAAAACCTCAGATTGGTGCATGTGGGTTGCTAGTAGTGTTGATTACTCCTTGTAGTTGATGCTAGTTGGTTTATCCGGTGGAAGATCATATGTTCAGATCCTTTATGCATATTTATACCCCTCTGATTATGAACATGAATATGATTTGTGAGTAGTTACGTTTGTTCCTGAGGACATGGGAGAAGTCTTGTTATAAGTAGTCATGTGAATTTGGTATTCGTTTGATATTTTGATGAGATGTATGTTGTCTCTCCTCTAGTGGTGTTATGTGAACGTCGACTACATGACACTTCACCATTGTTTGGACCTAGGGGAAGGCATTGGGAAGTAATAAGTAGATGATGGGTTGCTAGAGTGACAGAAGCTTAAACCCTAGTTTATGCGTTGCTTCGTAAGGGGCTGATTTGGATCCATATGTTTCATGCTATGGTTAGGTTTACCTTAATTCTTCTTTCATGGTTGCGAATGCTTGCGAGAGGGGTTAATCATAAGTGGGATGCTTGTCCAAGGAAGGGCAGTACCCAAGCACCGGTCCACCCACATATCAAATTATCAGAGTAACGAACGTGAATCATACGAGCATGATGAAAACTAGCTTGACGATATTTCCCATGTGTCCTCGGGAGCGCTTTGCTTTATATAAGAGTTTGTCCAGGCTTGTCCTTTGCTAAAAAAAGGATTGGGCCACCTTGATGCACCTTAGTTACTTTTGTCACTTGTTACTCGTTACGAATTACCTTATCACAAAACTATCTGTTACCGATAATTTCAGTGCTTGCGGAGAATACCTTACTGAAAACCACTTGTCATTTCCTTCTGCTCCTCATTGGGTTCGACACTCTTACTTATCGAAAGGACTATGATAGATCCCGTATACTTGTGGGTCATCAAGACTCTTTTCTGCTGCCGTTGCCGGGGAGTGAAGCGCCTTTGGTAGGTGGAATTTGGTAAGGAAACATTTATATAGTGTGCTGAAATTTACTATCACTTGTTACTATGGAAAATAATCCTTTGAGGGGCTTGTTCGGGGTATCTTCACCCCGACCAGAAGAGCAAAGAGTTGCTCCTCAACCTACTAAACCTACTGAAAATACTTATTTTGAAATTCCTTCCGGTATGATAGAGAAACTGCTAGCTAATCCTTTTACAGGAGATGGAACATTACATCCCGATATGCACCTAATCTATGTGGATGAAGTTTATGGATTATTTAAGCTTGCAGGTATGCCCGAGGATTTCGTCAAGAAAAAGCTCTTCCCTTTATCTTTGAAGGGTCAAGAAAAAGATCTTCCCATTATCTTTGAAGGGGGAGGCATTGAAATGGTTTAGGCTATGTGATGATATTGGATCATGGAACTACAACCGATTGAAATTGGAATTTCATCAGAAGTTTTATCCTATGCATCTAGTTCATCGTGATCGTAATTATATATATAATTTTTGGCCTCGCGAAGGAGAAACCATCGCTCAAGCTTGGGGGAGGCTTAAGTCAATGTTATATTCATGCCCCAATCATGAGCTCTCAAGAGAAATTGTTATTCAAAAATTTTATGCCCGACTTTCTCTCAACAATCGCTCCATGCTCGATACTTCTTGTACTGGTTCTTTTATGATGAAGACTATTGAATTCAGATGGGATTTATTGGAAAGAATTAAACACAACTTTGAAGATTGGGAGCTTGACAAAGGTAAGGAGTCAGGTAAAACACCTAAGTTTGATTGTGTTAATCTTTTATGGATACCGATGCTTTTTGTGAATTTAGCACTAAATATGGACTTGACTTTGAGATAGTAGCTTCTTTCTATGAATCATTTGCTACTCATGTTGATCTCCCTAAGGAGAAGTGGTTTAAATATCATCCTCCCATTGAAGTAAAGGTAGTAGAACCTATTAAAGTTGAAGAAAAGACTATTACTTATAATGTTGATCCTATTGTTCCTACTGCTTATATTGAGAAACCACCTTTCCCTGTTAGAATATAGGATCATGCTAAAGCTTCAACTGTGGCTCGTAAGAGTAATGCTAGAACACCTAAACCCCCTGAGCAAATTAAAGTTGAACCTAGTATTGCTATGGTTAAAGATCTCTTGGTCGATAATATTGATGGGCACGTTATTTACTTTTGTGATGAAGCTACTAGAATTGCTAGACCCGATACTAAAAATAAACATAGACCTGTTTTTGGCATGCTTGTTGTTTATGTTAAAATAGGAGATCATTGTTATCATGGTTATGTGATATGGGTGCTAGTGCGAGTGCAATACCTCATTCCTTATACGAAGAAATTATGCATGATATCACACCTGCTGAAATAGAAGGTATTGATGTTACTATTAAGCTTGCCAATAGAGATACTATTTCACCAATTGGGATTGTTAAAGATGTTTAAGTCTTGTGTGGGAAAATTAAATATCCTACTGGTTTTGTTGTTCTTGGTTCCCCACAGGATGACTTTTGTGTTGGGGAACGTAGCAGAAATTCAAAATTTTCCTACGTGTCACCAAGATCTATCTAAGGAGAAACCAGCAACGAGGGGAAGGAGAGTGCATCTACATACCCTTGTAGATCGCTAAGCGGAAGCGTTCAAGAGAACGGGGTTGATGGAGTCGTACTCGCCGTGATTCAGATCACCGATGACCTAGTGCCGAACGGACAGCACCTCCGCGTACAACACACATACGGAGCGGATGACGTCTCCTCCTTCTTGATCCAGCAAGGGGGAAGGAGAGGTTGATGAAGATCCAGCAGCACGACGGCGTGGTGGTGGATGCAGCAGAACTCCGGTAGGGCTTCGCTAAGCAACTACGGGAGGAGGAGGAGGTGTTGCAGGGAGGAGGGAGGCGCCAGGGCTTATGGGTGCGGCCACCCCTCCCTCCCCTTATATATAGGGGCAAGGGAGAGGGGGGAGGCGCAGCCTTGCCCCTTCCTCCAAGGAAGGGGTGCGGCCAAGGGGGGGAGGAGTCCATCCTCCCCAAGGCACCTCGGAGGTGCCTTCCCCTCTTTGGACTCTCCCCTCTCCAAGTCTCCTTGGCGCATGGGCCTCTTGGGGCTGGTGCCCTTGGCCCATATGGGCCAAGGCGCACCCCCTACAGCCCATGTGGCCCCCCGGGGCAGGTGGACCCCCCCGGTGGACCCCTGGACCCCTTTCGGCACTCCCGGTACAATACCGATAAAGTGCGAAACTTTTCCGGCGACCAAAATAAGACTTTCTATATATAAATCTTTACCTTCGGACCATTCCGGAACTCCTCGTGATGTCCGGGATCTCATCCGGGACTCCGAACAACATTCGGTTTGCCGCATACTCATATTCATACAACCCTAGCGTCATCGAACCTTAAGTGTGTAGACCCTACGGGTTCGGGAGACATGCAGACATGACCGAGACGTTCTCCGGTCAATAACCAACAGCGGGATCTGGATACCCATGTTGTCTCCCACATGTTCCACGATGATCTCATCGGATGAACCACGATGTCAAGGACTCAATCGATCCCGTATACAATTCCCTTTGTCTAGTAGTATTGTACTTGCCCGAGATTCGATCGTCGGTATCTCGATACCTTGTTCAATCTCGTTACCAGCAAGTCTCTTTACTCGTTCCGTAACACATCATCCCGTGATCAACCCCTTGGTCACATTGTGCACATTATGATGATGTCCTACCGAGTGGGCCCAGAGATACCTCTCCGTTTACACGGAGTGACAAATCCCAGTCTCGATTCGTGCCAACCCAATAGACACTTTCGGAGATACCTGTAGTGCACCTTTATAGTCACCTAGTTACGTTGTGACGTTTGGTACACCCAAAGCATTCCTACGGTATCCGGGAGTTGCACAATCTCATGGTCTAAGGAAATGATACTTGACATTAGAAAAGCTTTAGCATACGAACTACGATCTTTGTGCTAGGCTTAGGATTGGGTCTTGTCCATCACATCATTCTTCTAATGATGTGATCCCGTTATCAATGACATCCAATGTCCATGGTTAGGAAACCATAACCATCTATTGATCAACGAGCTAGTCAACTAGAGGCTTACTAGGGACATTGTGTTGTCTATGTATCCACACATGTATCTGTGTTTCCTATTAATACAATTATAGCATGGATAATAAAAGATTATCATGAACAAGGAAATATAATAATAACTAATTTATTATTGCCTCTAGGGCATATTTCCAACATTTTGTCCCATTATATTTGGTAGACCCTTCTTGAATACTGTTAATGCTAGGATAGGCTGCGAAAAAGATATTGTTACTCTTGGCTTAGGGGATATGTCTCATGATTTTAATTTCTCTAAATTTCGTAGACAACCCCATGATAAAGAATTGCCTAGTAAAGATGAAATTATTGGTCTTGCTTCTATTAACGTGCCTCCTAATGATCCTTTAGAACAATACTTGCTCGACCATGGAAATGATATGTTTATGAATGAAAGAAGAGAAATATATGAAGTATTCTTTAAACATGGACCTATTTGAAACACAACTTGCCTGTTGAAATCCTAGGGGATCCTCCTCCACCGAAGGATGATCTCGTGTTTGAGCTTAAACAATTACCTGATGCTCTTAAATATGCTTATCTTGATGAAAAGAAGATATATCCTGTTATTATTAGTGCTAACTTTTCAGAGCATGAAGAAGAGAAATTATTGAAAACTCTAAAGAAGCACCGTGCTGCTATTGGATATACTCTTGATGATCTTAAGGGCATTAGTCCCAGTCTGTGCCAGGACAAAATAAAACTAGAGAAAGATGCTAAACCAGTTGTTGATCATCAATGACGGTTAAATCCTAAGATGAAAGAAGTGCTAAGAAATGAAATACTAAAGCTTTTGGAGGCAAGTATAATTTATCCTGTTGCTGATAGTCAGTGGGTAAGTCCTGTCCACTGTGTCCCTAAGAAGGGAGGTATTATTGTTGTTCCTAATGATAAGGATGAATTGATCCCACAAAGAATAGTTATAGGTTATAGAATGGTAATTGATTTCCGCAAATTAGATAAAGCTACTAGAAAAGATCATTACCCTCTACCTTTTATTGATCAAATGCTAGAGAGATTGTCCAAACATACACATTTTTTATTTGTAGATGGTTATTCTGGTTTCTCTCAAATACCTGTGTCAAAAGAGGATCAGGATAAGACCACTTTTACTTGCTCATTCGGTACATTTGCTTATAGACGTATGCCTTTTGGTTTATGTAATGCACCTGCTACCTTTCAAAGATGTACGACTGCTATATTCTCTAACTTTTGTGAAAAGATTGTTGAGGTTTTCATGGATGATTTCTTCGTGTATGGAACTTCTTTTGATGATTGCTTAAGCAACCTTGATCGAGTCTTGCGAAGATGTGAAGAAACTAATCTTGTCCTAAATTGGGAGAAGTGCCACTTTATGGTTAATGGAGGTATTGTCTGTTGGGGAACACGGTAATTTCGAAAAAAATCCT
Source organism: Triticum dicoccoides (assembly GCF_002162155.2). Lineage (NCBI taxonomy): Eukaryota > Viridiplantae > Streptophyta > Magnoliopsida > Poales > Poaceae > Triticum > Triticum dicoccoides. The sequence continues at coordinate 671,084,860 of NC_041389.1, read as the reverse complement.
ATGATCACGCAAGATCTATCTATGTATACATAGCAACGAGAGGGGGAGTGTATCTTCATACCCTTGAAGATCACTAAGCAGAAGCATTTATCAACGCGGTTGATGTGGTCGTACACCTTCACGATCCGCCCCGATCAAGTACCGAACGTACGGCACCTCCACGTTCGGCACACGTTCAGCTCGATGACGTCCTCACCTTCTTGATCCAGCAAGACAGGCGAAGTAGTAGATGAGTTCCGGGAGCACGACGACGTGGTGACGGTGTTGGTGAAGAACAATCTCCGCAGGGCTTCGCCTAAGCACGGAAACTATGACGGAGGATAAACTAGAGGGGACGGGATTGCCGGCACACGGCTTGGTGTTTCTTGATGTGTCTTTGGTGCTAGCCCTGCCCCTCTATTTATATGTTGAGCCTTGGGGTCGAAACTTGGAGTAAAAGCCTCCACAAAGTCGGTTCCCGAAAGGCAAGAGTCCTTCTCGGACTCCAGGGACCCTGGCGTTTGGCCCCTGGACTCCGCAAAACTTCCTTTAGCACTTTCCAAAAACCTTGTGGGCTTTCCTTTTTGGCCCAAATAAAGTGTTCTCATACCCAAACATTTCGGGAACATCCGAAACCCATTCCGGTGAATTCCGGAACCCTTCCGGAGACCAAACACTATTATCCCATATATCAATCTTTATCTCCGGACCATTCCAGAGTTCCTCGTTATGTCCGTGATCATATCCGGGACTCGGAACAACATTTGGTCACCAACATACATAACTCATATAATACTATATTGTCAACGAACGTTAAGCGTGCGGACCCTATGGGTTCGAGAACTATGTAGACATGAACAAGAAACCTCTCTGGTCAATAACCAATAGCGGAACCTGGATGCCCATATTGGCTCCTACATATTCTTCGAAGATATTTATCGGTCGAACCGCATAACAACATACGTTATTCCCTTTGTCATCGATATGTTACTTGCCCGAGATTCGATCGTCGGTATCATCATACCTAGTTCAATCTCGTTACCAGCAAGTCTCTTTACTCGTTCCCTAATACTTCATCCCATAACTAACTCATTAGTCATAATGCTTGCAAGGCTTATAGTGATGAGTATTACCAAGTGGGCCCAGAGATACCTCTCCGAAACACGGAGTGACAAATCCTAATCTTGATCTATGCCAACCCAACAAACACCTTCGGAGACACATCTAGAGCACCTTTATAATCACCCTTTTACGTTGTGATGTTTGGAGAATACCTTACTGAAACCGCTTGTCATTTCCTTCTGCTCCTCGTTGGGTTCGACACTCTTACTTATCGAAAGGACTACGATAGATCCCCTATACTTGTGGGTCATTAGTGGCCCATAGTAGCACCGGCCAGGTAAGCGGTAGTACCGCTCCTCAGGCGCGGTAGTACCATGGCGTCTGGCCCAGCACACTGACGTGCGCGGAAGTAGGCACAAAAGTAATTTTTTACATCTGCCCCCTACGCGGTAGTACCACTCCCTGCATGCGGTAGTACCACTCCCTGCATGCGGTAGTACCGTGTCGGATTTTTACACAGACCGAAACTCAGCGGAAGTAGCAACGGATGTAATTTTATTAGTCTGTGCCTTCCCAGCCTAGACAAACCCTGCCTTGCGGTAGTACTGCAAGGACTCGCGGTAGTACCGATCCAGCAGTTCTACCGCTTGTTGCTTTAATGCAATAGGGGCTTATCTGGCTCCAGCCGTGTGAGTGGTAGTGCCGCACTGCCTAGCGGTAGTACGGCATGCCTGTGTGGTAGTACCGTAAGTATGTGCGATAGTACCGCGTGTCGCGGGCTGAGTAAGTGGGTAACGGTTGGATCTTTCCTCTCACTATATAAGGCGGGTCTTCTTCTCCAAGTCGACCACCTCTTCCCTCCCCAAGCTCCATTTTTTCCGATCTCTCTCCCTAGCCAATCAAACATGTTGATTATCTAGGGATTGGTTGAGAAGGCCTCGATCTACACTTCCACCAAGAGAAATTTGATTCCCCCTACTAATCCCTTGCAGATCTTGTTACTCTTGGGTGTTTGAGCACCCTAGATGGTTGAGGTCACCACGGAGCCATATTCCATTGTGTTGAAGCTTCGTGGTGTCGTTGGGAGCCTCCAATTAAGTTGTGGAGATTGCCCCAACCTTGTTTGTAAAGGTTCGGTCACCGCCTCCAAGGGCACCAATAGTGGAATCACGGCATCTCGCATTGTGTGAGGACGTGAGGAGAGTACGGTGGCCCTAGTGGCTTCTTGGGGAGCATTCTGCCTCCACACCGCTTCAACGGAGACGTACTTCCTCTCAAAGGGAAGGAACTTCGGTAACACATCCTCGTATCCACCGACTCCACTCTTGGTTATCTCTCACCTTTACTTGTGCAAGCTTATATTGTGTTGTATGCCTTGCTTGCTTGTGTGCTTATTGTTGTTGCATCATATAGGTTTCTCACCTAGTTGCTTATCTAGACAACCTACTTTGATGCAAAGTTTAATTTGGTAAAGAAAGCTAAAAATTGTTAGTTGCCCATTCACCCCCCTCTAGTCAACTATATCGATCCTTTCAATTGGTATCAGAGCCTCGTCTCTTTATTAAGGACTTTACCGTCCAAAGAGTATGGTTGACACCATAGACGGTGGGGAGGAGCACCCCGGTGTGAATCCATCCTCCTCTACGACCGATGGGGGATCCTCAGTCTTTCGTGAGGAATTTAATGCGGCTTTGGACACATTGAAAACCTCCATGACGTCCGAGGTCAAAGGCATGTTCAAGGAGTTTGTTGATGGTCTTAAATTATCCACCGCACCGTTGAAAGTGGTCGGTGATACGTCTCCAACGTATCTATAATTTTTGATTGTTCCATGCTATTATATTACCCGTTTTGGATGTTTATGGGCTTTACTTTACACTTTTATATCATTTTTGGTACTAACCTATTAACCTAGAGCCCAGTGCCAGTTTCTGTTTTTCCTTGTTTTTGAGTTTTACAGAAAAGGAATACCAAACGGAGTTCAATTACCGTGCCAATTTTTGACGATTTTTTGTGGACCAAAAGAAGTCCCTGGAGTGAAAGAGTTGGGCCAGGAGAGTCCTGGGCTGCCCACGAGGGTGGCCCGCGCGCCCACTTCCACTATGCGCGCCCCCTGCCTCGTGGACAGCCCAGAAACCCCCCTGACGGGAAACCTACGCCAAAAATTCCTATAAATACTGATACCTCTAGAAAATAACCTAGATCAGTAGTTCCGCCGCCGCAAGCCTCTGTAGCCACTAAAAACCTCTCAGGAGCCCGTTCCGGCACCCTTCCGGAGGGGGAATCCATCACCGGTGGCCATCTTCATCATCCCGACGCTCTCCTTGACGAGGAGGGAGTAGTTCACCCTCGGGGTTGAGGGTATGTACCAGTAGCTATGTGTTTGATCTCTCTTTCTCGTGTTCTTGAGGTGATACGATCTTGATGTCTCGCGAGCTTTGCTATTATTGTTGGATCTTATGATGTTTCTCCCCCTCTACTCTCTTGTAATGGATTGAGTTTTCCCTTTGAAGTTATCTTATTGGATTGAGTCTTTAAGGATTTGAGAACACTTGATGTATGTCTTGCTGTACTTATCTGTGGTGACAATGGGATATTCACGTGATCTACTTGATGTATGTTTTGGTGATCAACTTGCGGGTTCAATGAACTTATGCATAGGGGTTGGCACACATTTTCGTCTTGACTCTCTGGTAGAAACTTTGGGGCACTCTTTGAAGTACTTTGTGTTGGTTTGAATAGATGAATCCGAGGTTGTGTGATGCATATCGTATAATCATACCCACAGATACTTGAGGTGACATTGGAGTATCTAGGTGACAATAGGGTTTTGGTTGATTTGTGTCTTAAGGTGTTATTCTAGTACGAACTCTATGATAGATCGAACGGAAGGAATAACTTCATGTTATTTTACTAAGGACTCTTGAATAGATCGATCAGAAAGGATAACTTTTAGGTGGTTTCGTACCCTACAATAATCTCTTTGTTTGTTCTCCGCTATTAGTGACTTTGGAGTGACTCTTTGTTGCATGTTGAGGGATAGTTATATGATCCAGTTATGTTATTATTGTTGAGAGAACTTGCACTAGTGAAAGTATGAACCTTAGGCCTTGTTTCCTAGCATTGCAATACCATCTACGCTCACTTTTTCTACTAGTTACCTTGCTATTTTTATATTTTTTAGATTACAAATACTCATATCTATCATCCATATTGCACATGTATCACCATCTCTTCGCCGAACTAGTGCACCTATACAATTTATCATTGTATTGGGTGTGTTGGGGACACAAGAGACTCTTTGTTATTTGGTTGCAGGGTTGCTTGAGAGAGACCATCTTCATCCTAGGCCTCCCACGGATTGATAAACCTTAGGTCATCCACTTGAGGGAAATTTGCTACTGTCCTACAAACCTCTGCACTTGGAGGCCCAACAACGTCTACAAGAAGAAGGTTGTGTAGTAGACATCAAGCTATTTTTTGGCCCCGTTGCCGAGGAGGTGAGTGCTTGAAGGTATATCTTTAGATCTTGCAATCGAATCTTTTAGTTTCTTGTTTTATCACTAGTTTAGTTTATAAAATAAAAACTACACAAAAAATGGAATTGAGTTTGTCTCATACGCTTCATCTTTTTAATATCTTTCATAAGTATGATGAAAAGGAAAATTGTGCTCAAGTGCTAGAAGAAGAAGTCTATAAAATGTTTGGTACTAAATCTTTGAATGATAAGCATGATTGCAATGTTATTAGTACTAGCACAAATGCCCTTGTGTTGCAACGGGAAAAAAATCCCTAACCCAATGGCTCAAGAATTCCCCCTCCTACTCCTCCTCTCATGACCCACCGCCAGACATGATGACATCAACAAACTATTTGAAATCATCCACATTGCCACGAAAAGATGTGTTGCACAAAAACATAAATGTGAAACGATTTCGTAAGTGTACTGAAGGTGTGTGTAATTTAAATCACAGAAATATCTACCTCATTGCAAGTATCTCTTCACGCTATTGTCGGCATTGCTTAGTGATACCCAATAAATATCGTATTATACTGAAAATACGAAAGTTCATTTTTTTAAGATGAAAACATAACTTTTGTTAACCAGTGGGATCAGCAGACTCGCTGGCAACCAAAGCTGATACAAAGTCAGGGCTAGAACCTAGCCAAAACATACTGGTTATAGCCATACGATACCCATTTTGCGCAAGCGCATGGGCAACAGAATTACATGACCGGCGATAGAAAGTAAATTCGTATGTGTCAAAAGTCGTCATGCAAGCACTCTTCGCTTCACGTAGCAGCACTCCATAATCCTCTAAATATGAATCACCAGAATTGAGAGCTCGGATCAAAATCTGTGAGTCAGACTCTAGGATGACTCAGCGGGCACCCAGGTTGGCCGAACCTTGCAGTGAGGCATAGTGCAACGTCTTTGCTTCACTATGGAGGCCACACATATTTCCATGAACCAGTGTTGGCTAGATTTAGGGATTATCTAGCGTTGCACTATTCATATCCAATGATATTATAAGTGTTGTACAAAGATCCTCCATCCATGGCTAATATAAGATAGAAAACTATGGAGTTTGTGTCGCACACATCGGGGACTCCGAGTCCGACTCTTTGTGCTTTGGTGACGGGCGAAAAAAACATAAAACTTGCAAAACTTCTTACATTTTCGTGCTTTTCACGTGCTAATGCTACTTGTATGAGGTGTGTAGATGATCTGAAAATTACGGCTCCTTTGGCATGAAGATATAAAAAAAAGTTTGATTCAAGTATGAAGGAAACGTTTGGCTAACTTGGAGATCCTATTTACAACGACATAAAAAATGACTTCTATATATTGTTAGACGGAGTCAGCCCTTATGTTATAAATCAATAGTTGCACGCAAGTCTACAGTCCCATTTGAACACACGCATTTGAGAAATCCTCTTTTTTAAAGCAGCAATGAAGCACCTGTTTTTAACCGGGGCTCTATTTTTCATTATAATTCTCAGAAGAAATATTGTAATTTGGACATAGCATTTAGTTTTTGCAGGTCTTTTTTATTTCTCTCTTTCCCCCTTCTTTTCCTATTTTTCTCTTTCTCTTTCCTTCTTATTACGGGACACCAGCTTCCCACTTTCCTATTTTTCCCTATGAAACCTGAAATCTCCTTGTTTCCTTCTTTATCTGTTGAATTTAGTCCTCCTTTTGCCCGTCCTTTAGTCCTTCCTCGCATGGCGGCCTCCATAGTCCTTGACTTTCCAAGGCTAAATTTGACCCGCACCTCACCCTCTATTCATTATTCTTTAGGTGTCTCTTTTATTTGGTGACAACTCGTGGGCTATATAAATTAATAAGATATCGTGTAAAAAAGCAATACGGGACTATTAAATGCATAACAAACCATAAACTTAATTAACATATGAGCTAGCCTAGTTGGTTGTGCCGTTGGTGAGGCAGTAGTAGGTTATGTGTTCGATCCTCACTCTAAATGAAATTTTTTTGTGATTTTTTTTCAAAGCCCGTCCATGGGCCAGTACGACTGTGATGTACACGAAGGAAAGGCCCAGAGCAGTGGTTTTTCGAAGCCCAGGAGCAGGCCATGGGCCAGTAAGTCTGTGACGTACATGAAGGAAAGGCCCAGAGCAGCGGTAGCGTATATAAAAAGGCAGCGCTAGCGTATGCCAATTGTTTTCTATAAAAAAATAGTACCACCTTGGATAGTAAAAAAATCAACAAAAATAATATGAGTGAACGGATGAAAAAATTAGCGAAACGCACCTTGCTTTATTAGTAGGTATAGATATGAACTCTTTGAATATCCATAGTACTAATGATGATTGCACTAGTTATGATGAAAATATCTCTTATAAGAATGTCGATTTTTGTGGAGTGCATTGGGTTTGCAAGTACACACCAAATAGGGAAGATAGATATTGCAATAGGCATAAGCATTTAGAAACTCAATTGTTGCAAGAAAGGCTAGATAAGAGTGCTGAAAATTTAAATTTCCTTTGCCGTACTTGTGAACTTTGCAATGAACGTGGTCATTTACATCTCCGATGCAAATTGTTTCATGATCGAATCGTGTCCAAGAATTGTGATGATTTGATTTCCCTTGCATATCATAATGAACTTAGTTTGCTTTTGGGTTTTGAAGATGAAACGTTTAATCAAGGACCTTCCAGAATTTGCCCATAAAAAATTCCTTGATATTGATCTAGAGAAGATGTATATGTATTGTGCGGTGAATTGCATTGAAAATCCTTATATTGCCAATTACCTAAAGAAAAGAAAGCAAATAGAAGATGAAGAAAATACTAATGAAAGGGAAGAGACTTACCAATATCCTCCTATTATTTCTTATGATGAATCAGGTAACGAGGAGGAGCTTTCTATTCAACCAATCTCATCAATAAGGAAGCCAGAGAAGAAGGTTGAAACCACACATAATGTGAAGAAGAAAAAGAAAAAACGGAGAAGCAAAGATAAAAGGTATCCTTACCAAATGATGTTGCTCCTACTACTCATTGTGATGATGATAATTGCTATACTATTGGTGCTATCCATACTATTAATGATGAGAGTGTTTATGTTTATGATATGAAAAGGCCCAAGCTTGGGGAAACTACGTTTAATGAAGATGATATTTTTAGCCTCCCAAGTTTTGATATGCAAAGTTGTTATGATGATAGCATGCCTCTTACCTATGATGATTATATTGATGAAAGTGGGTTTGGAAGAGTGTTAACTTTAGGAAGTAATGATCCCACTATTTTGGAGGATGTTGAATCTTATTGTGATGAATATGAAAGTGGATTTGGAGAGGTCATGACTTTATTTAGTGATGATTCCACTATCTTGGAAGAGGTTTCAATCGATTATGATGAGAACAAAGTTGCTACTTATGATGATTATTGTGATGAAACTTATGCTATAAAAAGTAGTGATGATTATATTTATAAAACTCGTCATGATTATTATTACCTTTTTTTTGAACATTACTCTTTTAATGTGGAAACAATGTATAGTATTCAAGTCTCTTATGAAACTCCCACCATTCCGAATGAGAAGAATTTTGCTTATGTGGAGAGTAGTAAATTTTCTCTGCAAGTAGATCATGAAAAGAATGCTTTAGGTGCTGGTTATATTGTTGAATTCATTCATGATGCTACTGAAAATTATCATGAGGGAGGAACATATGCTTGTAGGAATTGCAATAATATCAAGTTTCCTCTCTACGTGCTTAAAATCTTGAAGTTATGCTTGTTTCCCCTTCCTATGCTAGTTGATTATTGTTCCCATAAGTTGTTTGCTCACAAAACCCCTATGAATAGGAAGTGGGTTAGACTTAAATTTGCTAGTCATATGCTTCATTATGCTCCCATTATGTTTCAATTCTTATCTGTTATGTGAGCATCATTGTCATCATCATACCTAGCTAGAAAGGCATTAAAGAAAAGCGCTTGTTGGGAGACAACCCAATATTTACCATTACTGTTTTTGTGTGTTCACATGATTATGCTACTATAGTAATCATGTTTTATAGCTTTTATTTCAATAAAGTGCCAAGTAAGACCTTTAGGATAGCCTATGGTGATAGTTGTGTTGATCCTGCTGAGAATCAGAAACTTTTTCACCCAGTAAATTAGTTTTGATAATTCACAAAAACGTGATTTTGATCTGATTTGTTTGCTCTGGATTGGTACTCAAGTTTATCAGGTTTTCCTAATTTTGTAGAATTTTTGGAGTTCCAGATGTATAGGTTTGGTACAGATTACTACATACTATTCTGTTTTTGACAGATTCTGTTTTCTATGTGTTGTTTGCTTATTTTGATCAATCTATGAGTAGTATCGGAGGGTATGAACCATAGAGAAGTTGGAATACAGTATATATTACGCCAATATGAATTTAGAATGAGTTCACAACAATACCTAAGTGGTGGTTTATTTTCTTATACTAACGGAGCTTATGAGTTTTCTGTTGAGTTTTGTGTTGTGAAGTTTTCAAGTTTTGGGTAAGGATTCGATGGACTATGGAATAAGAGTGGCAAGAGCCTAAGATTGGGGATTCCCAAGGCACCCCAAGGTAATATTCAAGGACAACCAAGAGCCTAAGCTTGGGGATGCCCTCGGGGCATCCCCTCTTTCGTCTTCGTTCATCGGTAACTTTACTTGGAGTTATATTTTATTCACCACATGATATGTGTTTTGCTTGGAGTGTCATTTTGTTTTATTTTGTTTTTCTTGCTGTTTGAATAAAATACCAAGATCTAAAATTCTTAAATATTAGAGAGTCTTCACATAGTTGCATAATTACTCGACTACTCATTGATCTTCACTTATATCTTTCGGAGTAGTTTGTCATTTGCTCTAGTGCTTCACTTATATCTTTTAGAGCACGACGGTAGTTTTATGTTGAAGAAATTGTTAATCTCTCATGCTTCACTTATATTATTTTGAGAGTCTTATAGAACAACATGGTATTTCTATGGTTATAAAATTGGTCCTAGAATGATGGGCATCCAAGTTGGGTATAGTAAAAACTATCATAGAAAGTGAATAGGATGCTATGATCAATTTGATGCCTGATAATTGTTTTGAGATATTAGGATGGTGAATTGTGAATTTAAAGAATACTTGTGTTGAAGTTTGTGATTCCCGTAGCATGCACGTATGGTGAACCGCTTTGTGATGAAGTTGGAGCACAATTTTATTTATTGATTGTCTTCCTTATGAGTGGCGGTCGGGGACGAGCGATGGTCTTTTCCTACCAATCTATCCCCCTAGGAGCATGCGCGTAGTACTTTGTTTTCAATGACTTGTAGCTTTTTGCAATAAGTATATGAGTTCTTTATGACTAATGTTGAGTCCATGGATTATACGCACTCTCACCCTCTTCAACCATTGCTAGCCTCTCTTGTGCCACGCAACTTTTGCCGGTACCATACACCCACCATATACCTTCCTCAAAAAAGCCACCATAACTACCTATTATGGCATTTCCATAGCCATTCCGAGATATATTGCCATGCAACTTTCCACCGTTCCGTTTGTTATGACACGCATCATCATTGTCATATTGCTCTTTGCATGATCATGTAGTTGACATCGTATTTGTGGCAAAGCCACCTTCATAATTTTTCATACATGTAACTCTTGATTCATTGCATATCCCGATACACCGCCGGAGGCATTCATGTAGAGTCATATCTTGTTCTAAGTATCGAGTTGTAATCTTGAGTTGTAAGTAAATAAAAGTGTGATGATCTTCATTATTAGAGCATTGTCCTAGTGAGGAAAGGATGATGGAGACTATCATTCCCCCACAAGTCGGGATGAGACTTCGGACTTTATAAAAAAAAGAGAAAGGCCAACAAAAAGAGAAAGGCTAAATAAAAAATGAGAGAAAAAGAGAGAAGGGACAATGCTACTATCCTCTTTCCACACTTGTGCTTCAAAGTAGCACCATGATCTTCATGATAGAGAGTCTCCTATGTTGTCACTTTCATATACTAGTGGGAATTTTACATTATAGAACTTGAATTGTATATTCCAATGATGGGCTTCCTCAAAATGCCCTAGGTCTTCGTGAGCAAGCAAGTTGGATGCACACCCACTTAGTTTCTTTTGTTGAGCTTTCATACACTTATAACTCTAGTGCATCCGTTGCATGGCAATCCCTACTCACTCACATTGATATCTATTAATGGGCATCTCCATAGCCCGTTGATACGCCTAGTTGATGTGAGACTATCTTCTCCTTTTTTGTCTTCTCCACAATCACCATTCTATTCCACATATAGTGCTATGTCCATGGCTCACGCTCATGTATTGCGTGAAAGTTGAAAAAGTTTGAGATTGCTAAAGTATGAAACAATTGCTTGGCTTGTCATCGGGGTTGTGCATGATTAAATACTTTGTGTGATGAAGATAGAGCAACAGCCAGACTATATGATTTTGTAGGAATAACTTTCTTTAGCCATGTTATTTTGAGAAGACATGATTGCTTAGTTAGTATGCTTGAAGTATTACTATTTCTTATGTCAATATGAACTTTTATTTCGAATCATTTGGATATGAACATTCATGCCACAATAAAGAAAATTACATTGAGAATTATGCTAGGTAGCATTCCACATCAAAAATTCTGTTTTTATCATTTACCTACTCGAGGACGAGCAGGAATTAAGCTTGGGGATGCTTGATACGTCTCCAACGTATCTATAATTTTTGATTGTTCCATGCTATTATATTACCCGTTTTGGATGTTTATGGGCTTTACTTTACACTTTTATATCATTTTTGGGACTAACCTATTAACCTAGAGCCCAGTGTCAGTTTCTATTTTTTCCTTGTTTTTGAGTTTTACAGAAAAAGAATACCAAACGGAGTCCAATTGACGTGCCAATTTTTGACATTTTTTGTGGACCAAAAGAAGCTCCTGGAGTGAAAGAGTTGGGCTAGGAGAATCCCGGGCTGCCCACGAGGGTGGCCCACGCACCCACTTCCACTGGGCGCGCCCCCCTGCCTCGTGGACAGCCCGGAAACCCCCCCCCCCTTACGTGAAACCTACGCCAAAAATTTCTATAAATACGGAAACCTCTAGAAAATAACCTAGATCAGGAGTTCCGCCGCCGCAAGCCTCTGTAGCCACCAAAAACCTCTCGGGAGCCCATCCCGGCACCCTGTCGGAGGGGGAATCCATCACCGGTGGCCATCTTCATCATCCCGGCGCTCTCCATGACGAGGAGGGAGTAGTTGACAGTCGGGGCTGTGGGTATGTACCAGTAGCTATGTGTTTGATCTCTCTCTCTCTCTCTCTCTCTCTCTCTCTCTCTCTCTCTCTCGTGTTCTTGAGGTGATACGATCTTGATGTATCGCGAGCTTTGCTATTATAGTTGGATCTTATGATGTTCCTCCCCCTCTACTCTCTTGTAATGTATTGAGTTTTCCCTTTGAAGTTATCTTATCGGATTGAGTCTTTAAGGATTTGAGAACACTTGATGTATGTCTTGTCGTGCTTATCTGTGATGACAATGGGATATTCACGTGATCTACTTGATGTATGTCTTGGTGATCAACTTGCGGGTTCAAAGAACTTATGCATAGGGGTTGGCACACGTTTTCATCTTGACTCTCCGGTAGAAACTTTGGGGCACTCTTTGAAGTACTTTGTGTTGGTTTGAATAGATGAATCTGAGGTTGTGTGATGCATCTCATATAATCATACCCACGGATACTTGAGGTGACATTGTAGTATCTAGGTGACATTAGGGTTTTGGTTGATTTGCGTCTTAAGGTGTTATTCTAGTACGAACTCTATGATAGATCGAACAGAAAGAATATAGCTTCATGTTATTTTACTATGGACTCTTGAATAGATCGATCAGAAAGGATAACTTTTAGGTGGTTTTGTACCCTACAATAATCTCTTCGTTTGTTCTCCGCTATTAGTGACTTTGGAGTGACTCTTTGTTGCATGTTGAGGGATAGTTATATGATCCAGTTATGTTATTATTGTTGAGAGAACTTGCACTAGTGAAAGTATGAACCTTAGGCTTTGTTTCCTAGTTCACTTTTGCTACTAGTTACCTTGCTGTTTTTATATTTTCAGATTACAAATACTCATATCTATCATCCATATTGCACTTGTATCACCATCTCTTCGCCGAACTAGTGCACCTATACAATTTATTATTGTATTGGGTGTGTTGGGGACAAAAGAGACTCTTTGTTATTTGGTTGAAGGGTTGCTTGAGAGAGACCATCTTCATCCTACGCCTCCCACGGATTGATAAACCTTAGGTCATCCACTTGAGGGAAATTTGCTACTGTCCTACAAACCTCTGCACTTGGAGGCCCAACAACGTCTACAAGAAGAAGGTTGCATAGTAGACATCAGTCGGTCCCACTAACAAGGTGACGGATGCTAACTCCGATAAGGGGGAAGCTACTACTAATAAAGTTCCTTTGGCTAGTGGTAGAAGTGGAAACGACATCTTTGCCCATGTTGAACCACCTCTTACTTATGGAGGACCGATTCCCTCCACTCATTTGAATCATGTTGGTCCTCCTCCTAAGTTTGTGAAAAATGTGGATTTTGCTTCTTGGGTCTACCATTTTAAATGTCATTTAAATCATAGTTCTACTAATCTTTGGAGAATTATTGAGCAAGGTTTCTACCTGCATGACCCAAGCAACCTCACTCCTAGAGAAGCCGCGGATCATCAATTCAACGAGTCCGCTCTCTTCATTATTCAAGATGCAATTCCACCCGAAGATATTGAGCATCTCCAACCTTTCACCGTGGCCAAGGAAGCTTGGCAACATGTTGTTTCTATTTACAAGGGAAGCGCAAGCATTCAACGCTCCAACTATTAAGTGGTGCAAGATGAAGCCGATGAGTTTGAGATGAACGAAGATGAAGAACCTCGTGATCTCTACAAGAGTCTCACTCTGAGATGATGGGAGCAAGGATACGGATGACAATTGGATCAAGTGCAAGTTTTTCAAGGCCATGATGCCCTACCATAAGGCCATGTCATCCGTCATCCGTCAAAGGCCGGACTTTCATACCTTGTCCTCAAGTGAAGTGTTGGATGAGTTTGTTGCTATGAGAATCTTGGACAAGACCGCCGACAATGCGGTGATGCGCTTTCAACGGGTGAAGAAACCCAACCTTGCTTTGAAGGCCAAGGCTAGTGTGGAAGAAGAGGAAGAAGAGGAGAGTAAACCCAAAGATACAAAATATGCTTATCATGAGCATATGGCTTTCGCTTCAAGGCAATTTTGGAGCAAGAAGAACTCAAGGCCCAACTTCAAAAAGAACAACTCAAGTGGCACCAAGGGCAATCAACGTGCGAGGACATGCTATAATTGTGGCAATGTGAGCCACTTTGTTGCAGAATGCCCTTACAAGAAGCGGGAAGACAATGGTGGCAAGCTTATCCGAAAAGACAAGGCCAAGTCCTTCCCCAACAAGAACAACTTATCCAAGAAGACTCCTCTTTGGTTGCACAAGAAGAGTACAATGAGGATGATGATGATGAAGACGGTGAGACGGTGGACATGGCCTCCGTTGCCATTGCCACGACTCCACGGGTGTCCCTCTTTGACTCACCCAACGAGAACATCACCGCCAAGTGCCTCATGGCCAAAGCTACCAACAAGGTAACCCCCAACATCAAAACTACCATCACTACTAATCCTTCCTTGATGGATTGCATTGATGAAAGTGAGGGGTCTAATGAGGAAGTAAATGAATTTGAGTCTTTTATGAGTAATCTCAAGGGTAAATCCAAGAAGCACTTTGTTGCTCTCTTGGAACAACTTGGTGAAGCCAATGAAATGATCGAGGCTCACGAATAAACCATCTCTAAGATGGAAGGACATAGTCGTGACTATGCCGATGAGATATCGGATCTCTCTAACGCGCTTGAGGAAGAGCATGGTCATCGTTTGGCTCTTGATGAGTCACACCATGATGATCATGCTAAATTAAAGAAAGATCTTGATCATGCTCTTGTTGTATCTCGTCTTCTCAATTCCGAGAAGGCTAAACTTGGGGTTGGCCATGCTAGACCCAAGGAGGAGTTTGATATACTTGACAAGGCTCACAAGGCCTTGAAGGGTGCTCATGCTAGCCTCAAGGAGTCTCATGATCAACTCCAAGTGAAGCTAACCAAGGAGAAAGCCACTTTTCCTCATATGGTCTTAATTGATAATGCAAATGCTACTAACCCGTGTTGTGAGCATGTGAATCTTGTGGAGGAGAATGCCAAGTTGAAGTAGCAACTTGAGAAAGGCCTTGTGTCTTGTATACAAGGTGAGAAGAACCTCAACGATCTTTTGAGCAATCAAAAGGAAGTTGTGGGCAAGGAGGTAATTGGGTTTGCACCCAAGTCCAAGAACAATAAGAAGAATGACAAGGCCAAACAACCTCTTACTCTCAAGCAAACTTTTGTAAAGGAGGGAAAGGGTGCTTCTAAGGAGAAGAAGAAGAACAATGTGAAGGGTGGTGGTGTCAATAAGGGCATTGCCACTCCTTCCAACAAAGCCGGCGACTTTAACCCTTATTATGTGCTATGACGTGCTAGTGATGGGCATGTTTATGCCAAATTTGTTGGTTCTCCTTATGAGTACATTGAATGGTCTATTTGGGTTCCTAAGACCCTTGTTACTAACATCAAAGGACCCATTACAAAATGGGTACCTAAAACCAAGCATCGATATGTTGTAGGAATTTGCTTCCGGTGGGGGATCTTGGTTGCTCGATAGTGGAGCCACAAATCGTATGACTGGAAGCAAGGACTTGGTGGTGGACGTGCACAAGGTCTCATCTATGCCCACCAATGTCGAGTTGGGTGATGCCTTGTCTTCTAAGGTATTGGGTCTTGGCAAGGTTGTCATTTCTCATGATCTCACGATCGAGAAATTCATGCTTGTTGAGTCCCTTGCATACAATTTACTTTCCGTTCGTCAACTTGCACTCATGGGCTTTGTTTCTTTGATATTGATACTGTGGCCCTCTTGTGGAGCAAGACTCTAAAAGTATCCTTTGTTGGGCATGTCGAGAATGGTCTTTATGTGATTAACTTTTCGGAGCGACCCACTAATACTGCGACATGCCTAATGGCTAAAGTTGACGTGGGATGGCTTTGGCATCGCCGTTTAGCCCACATCAATATGAGATCTTTACAAAGTCTTCTCAAGGGGGACCATGTCCATGGACTAACAAATGTTAGTTTTGCCAAAGATCGTGCTTGCAATGCTTGTATCGAAGGAAAGCTACATTAGAAGGCTCACCCTCCCACGCCTATCATCTACTCTAAGCGGCCCTTGGAGCTCCTTCACTTGGATCTCTTTGGGCCTCCATCCTTCGATATTCTTGGGGGTAGAAATTATTGCTTGGTGATTGTGGATGATTATTCAATATACACTTGGGTATATTTCTTCAATAGGAAGAGTGAGACTCAACAAACCGTCATCGACTTTGCAAATTAAGCTCAACGTCAATGCAATGCAAAGATCTCGACAATAAGAAGTGACAACGACACCGAGTTCAAGAACTACACCTTGGATGAGTTTCTTAGTGATGGGATCAAGCATCAACATTCCGCACCTTACACCCCTCAACAAAATGGTGTAGCGGAGAGGAAGAACCGGACGTTGATGGATGCAACAAGGACCATGATGGCGGAGTTCAAGTCTCCCTAAAACTTTTGGGCCGAAGCCATCAACACTGCTTGTCATGCATCCAATTAGCTCTATCTCCGCAAAGGCTTGAACAAGACTCCATATGAGATACTTACCGGTAACAAGCCCAACCTCAAGTACTTCCGGGTGTTCGGTTGTAAGTGTTTCATTCTCAAGAAAGGTGTTCGCTTGCCTAAATTTGAGGCTAGAGATCATGAGGGCATATTTGTTGGTTATGCTACAAAGTCTCATGCTTACCGTGTCCTCAACAAGTCCACGAGACTCATTGAGGAGACGTGTAACATGGAGTTTGACGAGAATAATGGCTCCCAAGTGGAGCAAAGTGGTACTTGTGATGTAGGTGGTGAATTTCCTCCCCAAGCCATAAGAAGAATGGGTGTTGGTCATATCCTACCCATTGACGAACTCCTTGTGGCCGAAGGAGAAGGACAAAGTTCCTCTCGAGTGGAGCCATCACCAACCCAAGACCCACACGCTTCCGAAGAACAAAGTGAAGGCCCTCAGCCAAGTGAACAGGATAAAGGGCAAGATCAATCTCAAGATGGTGGTGAACCACCAATT